>NC_091844.1:34444951-34744951 GCF_037783145.1 Equus przewalskii
AGGATAATATAACCATTTATTTTTAGAGGAATTTTCTAACATACCCAGGTTTAATTATTATTTATGTGTCTAAAATTTATCAACCAATAGTTATTAGAACTTTATCCAAGGGAGGTGAAGGCAAGATGTCAGGTGGCCAATGAAATAGCTTTTATGGTGTCTGCTGTCTAGGTTTTTCTGTTTTGACAAAGTTAAAATAATGACAGAATTTTTTTCTAAATAATTTAGTGTGAGTACTCTTCTTAAAAATTTTTTTTATATTGTGAAATATAACAAGGAAACATGATTAGAACATAAATATTCATTTATCTTAACAAATTATTGAAAAGCAAACACCCTTGAAAACACTCTGGTCCAGAAAGAGATCATTGCTCTCCTCCCAAGAGTTCCCCACGTGCCACAGTCCTTTCACTCCTTGAGTTCATGGGTTTCCTGACTTTTATGGTTTTACTACGTAAGTAAAAATTCTTACACAATAGAATTAGCTTTGCCTTAGCGTTGTCAGAGATCTTGAAATTTGCCATTCTGATGACTATGTTGGAGGTGGCATAAAGTCTATTCAGTAATTTGAGGAGAATTGGTATCATTATGTTGTTGAATCTTCTAGTCCATAATTCTGGTATATATCTCAAATTGTTTTGACTTCTTTCATATCTCTCAATAAAGTTTTGTAGTTTTCCTCACAGACATTTTGCACATCTTACGCTGGGCTTATTTCTAGGTACGTTATATTCTTGATGCTATTATAATTAGTATTCTCTTATTTGAAATCTTCCAATTGTTGCTAGTATATAAAAAGAAAATTAATTTTTGTGTATTAATGCTGTATCCAGAAAACTTGTGGAAGTTTCATAGAAATCTTATATTTTATTTTCAAATTCTTTTGGATTTCCTGTGTACAAATAATATCTTTGGTGAAAGTTTTCTTTTTCTTTTAACCCTTACACATTTATGTATCATGTATGTGTGTGTGTGTATACTTGTATTATGTATGTGTGTATATATGTATTGTATTACTGTACTGGTTAGAATATCCAATGAAATTTTACATAGAATAGTACTAGAATGCATCCTTTCCTCATTCCCAATTTCTCATGGACAGATTTCAGTATTTACCATTAAACTGATGTAGTTTTATAGATAATAGTCATCAGATTAGGATTCTTCTTTCCTGCTTTGCTAAAGGTCTTTATTTTTAGTACATTCTGAATTTTATCAATCGCTCTGTCAGCCTCTATCAGCACCCGGTTTTTCAGTTTTAATTAGTTACATTAAATTACTTTGCTTGTTATCATTGTTTTTTATTGTTAAAAAGCTTGCATTCCTAGGGAAAAAACCAATTTGTTCATAATGCTAACCTTTTTAGATATGCTGGAATCAATTTGCTAAAATTTGGTTTATTAGTGAGGGAGACATCTCATATCTCTTTTTAGTGTCGTTATTGGGTTTTGATATCAAGTTTACCATGACCTTATAGAACGAGTCAGGGAGTGTACCCCCTTTTTTCCTATTCTCTGGAGAGGTTTGTATGAGACTGCGATATTTTCCCCTATGTGTTACGTAGAAATCACTGGTGAAGCCATCTGGGTCTGGAGTTTTCTTAATAGTAAGGTTTTAATTAACAATTCAATTTATTTAATACTGATAGAACTGATAAGGTTTTCTATTTCTTCTTGCGTCACTTTTAGTAAGTTGTATTTGTCCAAGAATTTGTTCATCTAGGTTGCAATATTTTTGGCATAAAGTCTATAATCTTTATTCATTAATTTTCAATTTCTGCAGTATCTGTTGTAATGATTCTCTTTCCATTTTCGATAATGGGTACTTGTGCCTTCTGTCTTATCTTCATTGGTGTTACGCAATATTTGTTGACTTTCGTTATTGTCTTCAAACAAAACACACATAGCTTTGTTGATCCCCTCTATTGCATGTTTGCTTTCTACTTTTTCTTTTATATTTATTATTTTCTTTCTTCTATATTCTATTAGTTTCATTTCATGACGTTAAGATAACTTGTTTTCAGACCCAGAAATTAAAAGTGCATTTCTTAATTTCCTAATATATGGGAATTTCAAGTTGTCCTTTATAGTATTGATTTCTAGCTTCATACCATATATACTCTCAGTCCTCTGAAGTGTGTTGATTTTTGCTTTATGGGCCAATTTCTGGTCTATTTTAATAATTGTTTCATATGTACTTAAAAAGAATGCTTTATTTCTCAGTTGTTAAAGGGAGCATTTTTTTTACACATCACTGTTTCTCAAACTGTCTGCAGGAAAGGACCAGACTTAAATTTCAAATCTATTATGAACCAACATTTTTGTGAAATACAATAAAAATAAATCATTAGAAAAGTGAAATGGAAAAAGACATAAAATACAAGCTCAAATTTTTAATTATTAGACTTTAAAAAACCCACAAAGTTTCTTCCATTAAATGTCTATAAAGGTTTCTAAGGGTTTACTTTCAACTTCTGTACTTAACTTGTGGGAAAAATAGTTTGTGGACCTGCACCAATCTGATGCCTGGACCACTTTTTGAATAGCGCTGCCCTGCTGGCTCATTCAGTCTAGTGTGGCCGTCATGTTGTTCATCTCTACCACATTCTTACTGATATTTTGACATATTCTGTCAATTCCTGAAAGGGATGTTTTAAAGTCTCCTACTCGGATTATAGATGTGTGTATATCTCCATCCTGTTCTGTCAGGTCGCGCGTTATATAAATTTTAGCTGTTATTGGGCATGTGGACATTTAGAATTGCTTATCTTCTTGATGAATTAAAATTTTTATCATTATATAGGGAACTTCTTTGTCTATAATAATGCTATCACCTTAAAATCTAGTTTACCTGTTATTAATGTATCTACACGAACATTCTTCTGGTTAGACTTTTATACACACATAGATGTTTAGGCATATATATATAATGTTTGTGTTTGCCTTATATTTAGAAGTGATTTTTCTTTACAGTAAATAACTATTTTAGTACAATGTAATACTCTTTACGTTTTAACTATAGCGTATACTCCTTCTACATTTAATGTAATTGTGTGTATGTATACATAAACAAATATATATGTGTGTATATATTTTTAACCATCTAATGTTGTATTTTATATTTGTCCGGCTGTCAATGTTCCTTTTTTCTCCTTATTGCTTCTTTTGAATTAATTGTTATCGTATTTCTTCCTCCTATTTGTTTTCAAGTTAGGTACCGTTTTACTATTCTTTTAGCAGTTATGTCAGAAATTACATTATGTATTAATGACAGTAGACTTATTCTAGTCTAACATTAATCAAGAATTTTACCTTTTCCACAGACCAAGCAAGGAACTTAAAATAATTTAATTTGACACCTCTGCTAATTTGATTGTGCATTTTAATTATCTGTCTCTCTGTCTGTCTTTCTTTCTTGGTAGCTAGCCATGCATCCATGTACTTCAAAAAATGTTGTTTGTTAAAGTCAAACTTTATTTAGGTCTACAAATACATCTAGCATTTTATTTTCTCTTCGATATTTCCTGTATTTGTGACCTTCCCTCTATTTCCCTGTAGCACAATTTTCGTTTTACTTGAAGAGCATCTTTTGGAATTTCCTTTATTGCAGGTCAGCAGTAGTTAGCACATTCAATTATTTGTGTGTGTATGTGTGTGTGTGTGTATTTAATCATCATTTTTGAAGACTATTGCAAATGTGTTTATTTTTTGTCCTAATGCATTGAATATGTTATTCTGCTGTTGTCATCTGACTTCATTATTGTTAAATTGTCAGCTGTCAATCTAACTGGTGAATCTTGCAGACATTTTTCTTCCCCGAGTTGATTTTCATATTTTCCCTTTGTCTTTGGTGTTTTGCAACTTTACTATGATGTATTTTTCTGTAAATTTCTTCTTAGTTGTCTTGCTTGAGATTCATTGGGATTCTTGAAATTGTAAATTGATTTTTTTGTCAGTTCTGAAAAATTACTAGCCGTAATACTTTCAATAGTCTTCTATTTCATTTTCTCTCATTGTCTTATGGGACTCCAATCATATGAATATTTGATTTTTAAACTGTATCTTCTATACTTGTACCTAATCTTTGATATTTTCCATTTATCTGTGTCTCTGTAATTCCTTCTTGATGTTTTCTTTTCACCTATCTGATTCTAATTATTTATTAAATAGTTTCTAATTTGCTTTATTTAACTTTAAAATTTCAGTTTGTTTCATTTTCGAAACTGCTGTTATTAAATATATACATGTCTCCTTATGTATCTTATAATCTTTGAATTTGTGCTGGGCATTGTAATAAAACTTTATGTAGAAATAACCTGAAGACTAGCGTAATGTTATTTCTTTCTCATGATAATTTTTTTGTGCTCTTTCCAGGTACTTGAGAGCCTTAGGAATCCAGAATCACCTTAATCCAAATTCAAGATTTGACTATCTAGATGACTAAAAGCAGGACTGCAGCCTGTACAAGGACTGCTTTATTTACAATTCATCTTTTCTACATATCATCCCAAAGTAGACAAAAACATACCAGGTCCCCAGTCATGACAGGGCCATTACTGTGACTTCTGTTTCGATAGACTTAATGAGATTAAGAGTACAGCTCAGCCTCTGAGCTGTGTCTTTGGTTTTGCAAAAATCAATAAGTTCCAGACTTCTCTCTCTAGATCTCCATCCTCTCCATGATTTCGGTCTGGCAATTTTTCAGTGTCTGATTAGACCTTTGATGTGTGTAAGCAATGTTATTTTCTTTTCTCTTTTGGACTTGAAAAAATCTCACCCAGCATTTTTAGCTGTTTTCTATATGAGGACTGGCATGAATTTTCTAGTCTGCCTTTCTCAGTATTGGAAGTCCAGGAATAAGTGTTTATGCACAAAAGTTTTGACTAGCTGTAATAATAACTAATTCTTACTTAGGGCTTGGTATATATGCCAAGACTTGTGCTAAAAAGTACTTATATAAATGATTTTATTTGAACCTTACAATAGTCTCCTGTGAAAGATTTTGTTATATTAGTTTTATGATGAAAAAACTGAGGCTCAGATAGGTTAAGTGCTTTGGACAGGGTCACGTAGCTTCTAAGTAACAGAGCCAGGATTAGAGCTTAAATGTGTCTAACACTAAAATATGTACTTTCTCTTACTATTTGATTCTTCATTTTTTCCTTTTAAAGATTGGCACCTGAGCTGACAACTGTTTCCAATCTTCTTTTTTTTTTTTTTTTCTGCTTTTTCTCCCCAGATCCCCCCAGTACGTAGTTGTATATATTTTAGTTGTGGATCCTTTTAGTTGTGGCATGTGCGACACCGCCTCAGCATGGCTTAATGAGTGGTGCCATGTCCGTGCCCAGGATCCAAACCGGTGAAACCTTGGGCCGCTGAAGTGGAGTGTGTGAACTTAACTGCTCCGCCACGGGGTCAGCCCCACTAGTTTGATTCTTGCCCTAAAAAATTAGGTCTGTTTTGATGTCATTCTTACAAAGTTGTATATATGTTTCTTTGAATCAATAACCACTTTTGAAGTAGTCAATTTTGATGTAGTATAATGTTAAATTAAAATGATGACATATTGCATCGGCTTCATAATTTTATCTGATATTTTATTTTATTATTATTATTATTATTATTTGCTGAGGAAGACCAGCCCTGAGCTAACATCGATGCCAATATTTCTCTACTTTTACATGTGGGTTGCTGCCACAGCATGGCTGATGAGCAGTGTAGGTCTGCAGCTGGGATCTGCACCTGTGAATCCAGGCCACTGAAGTGGAGCACACTGAGCTTAACCACAGGCCACAGGGGCAGCCCGGTATCTGATATTTTCAAACAGAATAATGGTTCTTATAAGTTTTTAAGTGAATCTATCTCATGACATTTTAACATATTTTAGTGGCATATAGGTGGCTAGCATACAAATATGGACAAAATCTGTGATTCACAACACTCCTTCTATATTCTCTAACATTTATGCAAACTGGATGCATAGACCATCTTATATTTTAGAGCATATCTGAATCTCAAGAATTCAATTCTTAGTTGAAATCAGGATATAAGAATAACACGTATAATTCTAAAGTTTTGGTAGAGGGGAATATGATTTCCAACTACATATCTCTAATGAAGGGAGAGTGAAAGAGAATAGATTGAATAATGAAAGAGACTGATTTGAAATAATATGATAGTCTCTTAATGTAAATGTGTTCTTTTCCAGAAAGCAACTCATCCATTCTCTATTAGTTCTGCAATTCAAAGATTCTATTCTGATTTTTCTTCAGTTATTTCTGTTTTTAACACACATGCTTCTAGTAAGGCTGAGGCTAAAAGTGTTGGTCCTGAGTAGCTTCTTCTATTTCACTTTATGTCTCACTTTCTTTGTTTCTCTGTCTCTGTCTATCTGTGTTTCTTTCTTTTCTCTCTCTTTTCTTGTAGCATTTATCATTTTTTCCTTTTCTTAATTGAAATGTAGAGTCTTGACAATTTTATATCAGTAAGAACCAGTCATTACTATCCACTCCTCCTCCCAGATTAGACATTTGTGAGGGTGTACTGAATCCTATTTAAAAATATTTTCCTTCTTTTTTTCCTCCCACTGTTCCTTCCTTCCTTTCTTCTTCCTTTTCTTCCTTCTTTCCTTCTTAATTGAAAATCAATTAGGCAGGCCCAAGAGAGAAAGGAAGGCAGCATCATGGCAGCCCGTCTAAGGAGGGCATTCAAGCCAGGAAGCACTCATAGAACCAGGAGTTTGCTACGTGCAGAGACTTGCACATGTAAATAATTATATTGAGGATACTAAGAGTCAGGGTCTTCACTGTCAGAGGTAAGAAATACAAATATGGAAAAGGAGAAAGCTAGAATAAACTCTGTGGTTTTGGATTCAAAATGAAGAGATTAGTATTAACTGGCCATATAATATGTATGATTTCCTAGCTCTGTTTGCTAAGAGAGACTAAGAGTAGTGACATCCCAGTAGCAATGAGCATACCTAGCACCTAGCTATTCGTTTCTACTTCCATTCTCCACTAGAGGAACTAGAGCTCCTTGGAAAAATGACTGATTCCTGGGGGTAGACATGAAAAAGCAAGATTGACTGAAATAAGATTTTGTGCCAGAAAGTAAGAAAGTGCTTAAAAAAAGAGACAGGATTATGTCAAAAGAACCAAATTTGAGCATTAAAATAAATATTTATAGTAATGGACCATAACCACTGGAATAAAATAGGAATCCATAATTTAAGACCAATATAGATTAACAAACATTTCCACCTTACAATAAAATATCAACTAATAAATGAGATCAATACTATCATTTCAATTTTACAGCTAAAGAAACTGAAGCAAACTGAAGCTTGGAGAGGTTAGTCAACTCTCCCATTGTCATAGAACTGGCAATTGTTATATTCAGGCCATAAACCCAAATCTGCCTGACTCGACAGTCCAAGTTCTTAACCAGCACATTTAGTTTTCCATTTCTGATCTTACGACTTCCAAACCAAGTCTAGACCTCCTGGCCCGATTGCTGGCTTTCTCTAAAGGTTTGGCAACCAGCCCAGGGGTTGTAATCACGTAATGGAACTGTGAGTCCAGTAGCTATCATTATAAACTAAACCCACCTTTCATCTTTTCCCCAAACCTTTCTTAACCTCCTATTCTTTGCACAATTTCCCCAATTTTTGACAGAAATGCTGTGAGTGAACATTCATGCCCATAGAATTTTCTTGGTTTAGTTTTTGTTTTTAGGAGCTGGAATAACTGTTGATATGATTTTTTTCTTTGAAGAGTTCGGCTAAACAAAATCTTTTTTTTGAGAAGAGTCAGTTAGCAGAAAGCAAATCCATGCCCTTAGCTCTGAAAGAGTAGAACCAGCCGGTAATTCAGATGACAGACCATATTTTGCAACAGATCCTAAGCTAGCTTTGTCTAAGACACCAGATGCCAGCCAAATTCAACCTCTCCTCGTGTCTCCCATGCTAGAACTTTCCCTTCTAATTACAGTAAAAGGTTTGCAGGCCTAGAAAAATTAAAAATAAACCCAGACTTGTTCAAAACAGGTTCACTCTTGAAATGGGGCAAATTAGATGTAGTCTGGGTTTTTAATACCATTTGACTGCCTGGATAGCTACGACTTGGCTCCCACACAGCACAATAGCACTGAGATTTAAGAAAAGGTCTCTCTGTATGACCACATAATCCTATAACCACCAGTTGACACACAGCCACATGCCCTTCTCCATGCCACAACTTGGCAATAGCCTATATTTCGTGTTCTGAAATATTGAAATTCTAAGCCAAATACGTGACAGAATTAGTCATGGACCTTGTTTTTCTTTGACTTCATATGTTAAAGGTAAATCTATGAATGTTAATAATCACAATTATGGGTGTTGGGGCACAGCACTAATGATGCAGTATCGTATGCCTAGTTTTACAGTGTTACAGGGTAGAATTCTTAGCCAAAACCCACCAGGACTGGATTAAGAACCTGTGGGGTGCTGGGAATTTACCAGTTTCCCCTTCCTCCAATCTCTTTTAAGCCACGTAATAGATTATCTTTGAAAAAAGGAAATACTTATTATTCACAGTGAAAAACCAAAACAATGACAATGTAAATAAAGTGTAAACCACAAATCAAATATAATGTTTCCACAGAAGGTCCAATTTGAACATAAGTGATGCATAAATTAGAATGTGGAGTTTCTTTACCGGTTAAATAGAAGCCTGAACCTGAATATTAGAAAGTGGCTACCTTAAATAAGTGTGACTTGTAAATTAGGGTGATATTCTTTCTTCAGACCTGATGAGCAGATTGGAGATAAGAGATTTAGATGATGATTTCTATCTCTTTTGTGGATCTTTATCTCCTGAGTGATGCTTTCTTATGCCAAGTAAGAATCCTTACTGTGCAAGTGTTTCTTGTCCATAACAATAGCAATGCTCTTCTTAATTAGGCTTTTTGACCCTGTTTCTATCACAGCTGCCACCACCACCATTATCTTCCTCATTATCATCAATTAATATTAAGTGTTCATTGAATGATAAATGCTAAATTAAACCAAAGTATACCATATGTGAAGAAAAGAACAGCAACATATCTTTAGAATCAGAGAACTATGGATTTTTAAGTCAAAAAAATAAAAATAAAAGGACTTTATTAATCATGTGGTCTAAATCTTTTTTGCTACAATTTGCTCATGTCTTCATCAAGATTTCGTGGGAAGTCCTACATTGCCCTGCTCACATCTCCGAGGATTCTTGATGAGGGTCTTAGGCCTCAGCTCTTCCCTGGCTCGGATTTCCTGCTTCTTCTCACTTCCTGCATATCCTGTCCCTAGTTGTGTCACCAAGGTAGACCCTGCTCAGAGCTTTGTCCTTTAATTCCCCAAAAGTACTTCAAGATCGGACTGGATTTTTACTAATAGTAGAGCTCAGGTGTATGTGTGTTGAAGGAGCTGTTCAGTGCATCAAAACAATAACAAAACAACTTAAAATTAAATATTATTAGGCTCCCAAATTCTTAAAAGTCTCCTGACAATATCTTCCACTAGGAATGTTCTGTGGCCTCTCTGTTCTCAGACTGCGGCCTCCTTCTAGCTTCTGCTTCCCTCTTCCTCTCTCACCTCTCCTCATCTCTCTGGCTTCTTACCATCCCTCTAACGGTCCCTTGCATCTGGGGCTGCCAAACACTCAAAATTTGTACTTTATCATAGAGAGTAAATTATTTATTTTTGTTATTCCTCTGTCTTCCAGAGTATTCATTTTGACATATTTTTTTTCCAATTTTTTTTATTGTGGCAAAATACACATAACACAAAATTTACTATCTTAGCCATTTTTACATGTCCAATTCAGTGATATTAAATACCTTCATATTGTTGTGCCATCATCACCAATATTTTTTAGAACCAAATGACCAAAGGGAGATGATTCTGGTAAGCAAAAGAAACCCAAAAAACAAAAAAACTATTCACTCTAAGAGAGAATTTTAATATGAGATTGTAAAATAATTTTAATATACATGTTTATACATGAACACAACGTGTACATGCAAGTGTACAGCATGCACACACAAACTTCCTTCGATGCCCCAGCATACATATTTCCCTTCCAAATGCAATAGGCTCTCCTTAGATTGGCCTGCCTGTTGCTTAGAAACAACTGGTAAGTTTCATAGATTGCTATATCCTCTCAAAAGAAAGAAGAATTCATTGTGTAAATCATGATCAATAAGGTATATTTTAAAAACATACAAGGTCTCGTGGACAGATGGAGGAGGGAGTTTATATTGCATTCTGTGCACCATACTTGCCCTCTGTTTGTCTAAATACCTTCCACTTTCCCCAACATTTAAATTCCTACAGTAGCTACTACCTCCTCTCTAGTTCATCCTTCCTCATACTCTCTTCTCTCTGTCTTGTTTTCCCTTCAGGTTCTCTCCCCTTTCCTGGTATCTATATCTGCTCTTCTATCTTCCCCTACTCAGAATCTGATCTTCTTTTCCAAGTCTTTCCATCCTTTGTCTGCTGAGCAATTTAACGTACTCTTGGTTCCTTCCATTTGGGTCAACATCCATCACCACACTCAGCATAACAAAAGATGTTTATTTTTTAAGTTAGTGGCAAGGGATTATAAATTCTGACAATATTGTTTAGATTTAACATGTATAAAATGAGAAGGCATCAAAATTTCAAATGCTTATGACATTTGTTTTAGCCATTCCTCTTTTAGGAATTTTTCTTTAAATACACTCACACATATGATGTATGGATAAAGTTACTTATTGCAGTATTTTTTGTAACAGATAAAGATGGGAAAAACAGGACAGCTCATTAATAAGAGACAATTTAATAATGTACATTTATACACTGGAATACCATGCAGGTATCATAAAAATTCAAGAAAAAAATGCATATTGACATAATAAGATTTTCAAGGTGTACTATGAAGTGAGAAATCAAGGCACAGAGAGTTTACGCAGTATGCTATCATTTGAAAATGTATAATATCAATTTTTGCTTTTAAAATACACACAAAAATTTCTCTGGAACAGTAAGCAACAAACTAATAACAATGGGTTAGAGACGAAAGCTTGTTGGACTTTGTTTGGGGTGGATCAGATTCATATATATGAAGCTCTATGTTTTAAAAACAAGGAAAACACTTTTTAGTTTCCTCCAATACCGAAGAAAAAAGTGATGTTGGGATAGCATTTAACAATAGTACAAATTAATGCATCCAAACTATTTTTATGAAGCAAATAGATCACATCAAAGCCTTAAAATGCATAAATAGAACAGTGCAGATCAATATCCTTCATGAATATCAAAGCAAATCCTAAATAATATATTATTAGAAAGAATCTAACAGTACATGAAAAGAATACCTCCTCCTAACCAAGCAGGGTTTGTTCCACGGGGCCAGCAATACTGCTCCATATTAACAGATTAAAGGGGAAAAAAGTCAGATAAGCATCTTTATAGGTACCAACATGGCATTTGACAAAATTTTATATGAACTGTTGATTAAAAACAGAAGTTGGGATAAGGAAAAAAATGCACAAATATTTTACACAAAATAGGAAATATTAATACTTCCTAACAAAATGGGACTTGATGTACATATATTTCAACTCTGAGGTCAATATTATGCTTAATGGAAAAAACACTAACTGCAGTACCAGTAATATCCAGAACAGCACCAAGATGTCAAATATCACCACTGTATCTTACCACTGTTCTGGAGCTACTAACCATTGTAATGAGGGAGGAAAAAAGAGGTAAAAATTATTTAAATTGGAAAATAAAAGATAAAATTATCATTAGTTTTTGATGTTATGATTGTATACATGAAAAATCCCAAAGACTCAACTGAATGCTATATTCCAAACAATAGGACAATGTAGAAGTGTAGATGAGTACAAAACTAATATCCCAAATCCAGGACCTTCTTTATAGAAACAGCAACAAATTACAAGGTATCATGGAAGAAAAGATCCCAATTACAATAGCAAAATAGTAACAATAAAAGATAAGGATAAAAACAAAATAAACAGAATCTATGATCTTACAGTCTATAAAAAGAAAAAATTAAAAATAATACTGAGGAGCACAAGGAAGGCTGTAACAATTGGAAAAGATGGATTTATTCAATAATTTATGTCAAGGCTACTGAAAAGCCATTTGAAAAAATTGGATCCCTAATTTATTCTGTATCCCAAAATAAATGCCAAGTGGATCAAAGAGTTTATCATTAAAAAATTAACAGAGAAGTAGTAAAAAGGAAATGCAAAAGATGTAAAAATCTGGTAAAAAATACCTAAAATATATATCATAGACAATGTGATAAATCCTTATCAATATAAAGAGCTCCTATGATTCAATAAGAAAAAAACAAGCCAATAGAAAACTATTCAAGGCACATGAACAGATAGCTCTCAGCAAAGGAGAAACAAATGTCTTTTAAAACATATAAAGTTAACTCTACTCATAATAAGAGAAACATAAAATTTAAACTCTAAAATGTCATTTTTTTTTTCATTTACAAATTTGACAAAGATCAGAATGGTTGATTGTACACTCCATTAGTTTGATAAAAGTGGCATTCTCATACAATATTGGAGGAAATATCTATTAGCACAACTTCTGCAGAAGACAATTTTTCAAAATCTATCAAGATTTAAAATGCTTATTTGCTTTGACCCTGTAATATGACTTCTAGGAATTTATTCTGGAACTGCATTAACATACATGTATAATGATATATATTCATATATATATGAATAATTGGTACTACATTGTTATTAACAAAAATCCAAAAACTAAAAAGAAACAACCAAAATCTCCATTAATAAAAGATTATCAGTTAAATAAATTATGGCACATTTAAATGATATAAAATTATTCAAGTGTGAAAAGGAATGAACCAATTATATGCACTGAAATGGAAGGACTTAGAGTAACAAGTGAAAAAAACAAAGTACAGAAATTGAATATATCTATCATTTGGGTAGTAATGCATAACACTATATAAAAGTGTATGAGGGTATGTTGACAGAATATATATGAAAGGTGCATAAAAATTGGTAAGAATGGTTGCCACTGAGAAGGAGAACAAGGAAATTTACTTTTCACTATTTTAAGTTTTTGGAATTAGATACTATTTATATGTTTTACCTATTTATTAATACAATTCTTTAAAAAATTTACCAGTCACCAGACAGAACACTGAGTCAATTGTAGCATGCTTGTCATGAAAACAATCTGTTCATGCCATTCTTACCTCAGTTGAGTTATTTTGTATCAGGGACATTTAATTGTTGCTTTAAAAATATTTAAAGTGTTACACTATAATCCAATATTGAAAGGAAAGGTGATTATATTAAGAAACCAAAAATAGGTACAAGCCAGTTAAGACAATTAAAACTGGTAGAAATTGGCAAATTGTTTGAACTACAACATAGGATTTTCCAAGGTAGAGAGTTTGATGTGACTGACATAAATTTCCCGAAGGACAATCACTTGAGTACCAAACAAATATCTGCCAAAGGCTTCCGACTGATATTCAAGAAAAGCTATTTCACTTTTAGCACAACCCAGAGTAGTTTTCAGTAGGCCTTGAAATCACGCTGTCAATGGTGCTGAAGAGGTCAGGACTCTCAGCATGAGGTACGAGGAGCGGACTGCCACCCTATGCGCCTGCAAACACCGATGCCAGAAAGTGACGTGGCAGATTACGAAGACTTAAACACCACTGAAATCACGCTACTGAAGAATTAGTACGCAATTCTTTAAAAAATCCTTGCTATTGTGGAGATAGTGAAAGTTTTGTGAGCCTTTTTGGCCAAGTCTATACAGATCCCTGCATTCTTGCACATGCTCTGGTCTCCTGCGCCTTTGGGGAAGAACCGTGGTCTCGAATTCTCTTTAGGCAGATGTTTGCCTTGTGCACTTTTTCAATTGTTGTATGATTCCTCTTCCTTCTTGCATTTTCTTATCAATTCCTTGACTCACCTGTCCTCTGACCCACCCCAACTGCTCCCAAATCACCTTGGAGGTAGAGAATAGGCTTCACAACCATTATTCAGCCAAGTCTCCAGAAAATCATAGCACATTATTCAACGCTATGAATAAAATGAAAAGATGTCAGTGATCACTGTGCTACAGATACAGTCAGACCAAGACAGGGCCAACAAGGAGCAAAACGAGATATGGACAAGAAGAAAAACTGTGAAATACACACACACACACAAGCATACACAGGGAAGGATTTCCTCTCAATAGCGTCTCCTTAGAAGGTAACTATTTACCACCAAAAATAATCTACTATTGGGTATTATCTTCTGCTTTAACTCTTGCAGAAGTCTTTAAACCCATTCTCACTTCTTAACAGAATTGTGCAGGAAAAAGATGGGAACGTAAATCAGATTTCCTTTATCCAATCGCTTTCTGAATTTCTCCACTATTTTACTATATCAGATAAGTCCAAGTGCTTCCAAGAAGGATTTTTCTGCTCCCATTGACTCTACGGGCCTCAAATTCTTTATAAAGATGAATTTCTTTTTAATGGTGCTTTAATTTCCTAGAATAACAACCCTTTATTTAAGTAAATAACAATGCAAATGTGTCTCATGTTACTGTAAATTAAGAATCCTTCTAAATATTATGTATATTTATCTCCACCGAGACCTACTGAGCATTTATTTTCTATTTAAATGCCAGACATAAGAGAAAAAACTCCGAAAAATATCCCTAAGCCTAGGGGTTTCCTAATATCTCAATATTTGATATAATATAGAAAAAACATAGAAACATTTGTCTGCCACTGTTTTTGTTTGAATTTTTGCCCTCATCTCTTTATGGAGATGCTTCAAATGGTCGTTTGAAGGGAGGCAGGTGACATGATTAATCATTTCCTCTGTGGAGTGGTGAAGTCAGCGAAAGCCAGAACTAGAGGCTCTCTCCTGAATCAGACCTGAATGTCCACTGTCTTTCAGGTATTTTCACCTGGTTGTCCCCTAGGGGTTGTCATGCTACAGGTCTTCCTCAGAAACCAGTTTCTTCTGCAGTCACACCCCACTCAAGGACTAACACCCGTCTTGTAACTCAGGCCGTAAACCCTAGTCTCACTTTTGACTCTTTCCTGATAAATCCAGTAAATCATCAGTCTTCTTAAAAAAGTTGTAAAACACATGTACACACACACACACATATACACACACAAAACCCCTCTGTCTCTTTCCTAAGAGATAATCACAGTCAGACCATCAGCTCTCAGCCTAATTAACCATGTAATTTCTCTCCAAGACGTCAGTCTTGTCCCCTCCAAATTATTCTCTGCACTGCAAACAATGGTCTCTATGAAAACATTCTTGTAAAATAATCAAAGCCGTGACTTTTCTACTTTGCAAATCTGACCATGCCACTCCCCCACTTAAAATGTCTAATACAACACATTGGCCTCAAGAGCTAAGTGAAAATTCTGGCAGCTCTAAGGCTGTCCATGAACAAGCCTCTGCTTACGTCTCCAGCCTCATGTTTTATTCCACTGAGTTCCAGCCACACTGAAGTACTTCAAGTTCCTTTCAATACTTTGAACACTTTCTCCTGCCTCAAACCCTTTGCACGTGCGGTTACTCTTGCTTAACTCTCTGTTATTCAATGTTCATGCCTCAGCTTGGATCTCATATCTCCCAGAGGCTTTGCCAGACTCTCCCCAGGCCCACACCTCTGCCAACACTGGGTTGATGTCCCACTTATATGCTCCTGTAGCTATCTATGCTTACCCATATCATAGGAGGTATTAACTTGTATTACAAATCTCCTCTTTTTTACTCTGAATTCCTCAGTACATAATGAGCAACTGGAACATAGACTATAACCCCAAACCAGCAGAATTCCTAATATACAGTAGGCACTGAAGAAGTATTTATTGAATGATTGATTAAGTGAATGAGTGAATGAAAGAATCTCAATGCCTCACAGCCTCAAGTTAAAATCAATATCTTAAGACAAACCCACGACCCAATCAAAGGATCTGAATACCCCAGGCAGTCAGAAACCCAGAAGACCAACAATGTACTTCTCACTGACAATGACAATCTTGGTAGGCAACTTATTGAGGAAAATATCTGTTCATTGAAGCCAAAGGGGTGTGTAGACAGTAAAATCCAATGATTCCTAAGCAGTGTACTAGGATCTTCTGTCAACAACTCTGGAAGTGCAACTCCACAGGTCTGTGCGCAATGAAGAGAAGGCAACCAGTGGGTCTTTCCCTGTCAGAAGGACTGTTTCCAATAAATACAAGAAAGGGCGAATGGGTATTCCCTTCCTTCCTTCCTTTCTTGCATCCTCCTTCCCTCCCTCCCTCTCTCCCTTCCTTCTTTCCTCTCTTTCTTCATGGAGTTAGAGTTCAAGCACACACACACAAACACACACACTTGCAAATTACCCTCTGCAGCCTCTGGTCATAGAGTAGGGCAAGTACCCAAACAGGCAGTGTTTCACAAATATCTAAAATGAGCTCTCAGTTGCATCAAATATTTATCAGTCTGTCCATTGAGCATGTCAGTATATTTAATGTTTTTAGTGTTATTTTCTGTCTGGAATTAAAATGATGACCTGAGCCAAAAATAAAAAGGATTTATAACACAGATGTACAAAGCACCTTATCCGGAAAACACCTATCCTCCACTCACCCTATTGATGCAAAAGTGGAAAGGTGGCTCCCAGGCTCAGAAACACTCTCAGCATCTGTCTGTTTCATTTTGCATGAGGGAGAAGAAAGAGATAGGGAAAAGTTGGTAACTGTGGTATAAATTATTTGGTCGTAAGGGCTGATTTACCCCTAAAGAGAAAAGGAATTAGCCTCAGGCTAGGCTGACTAGGAGAGCATCAAGTTTATTGACAACCCTCATTGGAGGAAGGACTGAGAAGGACTTGGGAGGGCGTCTGGGTCCTCATTTTCCTAGGGCAGCTGAAGCCCCTAAATGTGGCACTGATAATAAGATGATATACTTTCAGTCAATGATGTGTGTGGTTTTCCTCTCCTCCCCCCAGCTATTAAAGCTGTATTCAGTGGGAGACACATAGTAATTTGTTGAAAATCACGATTTGCTAAGAAACTCTCACAAAACCCCAAGAGCCCATTATATTAACAGAAGTGACAAGAAAATAAATGTTTTTGACAAGGGAGTGCTCCTATCCCGGGAAGATGGCTGCAATGTTGGTGATTATTCAGTGAATCAAACTTATTTAAACACACTGTCTCTGATACTTAATAAATGTTATAGTGTGGCTTTTTGTGGCTAATAAAACTTGGTTTACATTCCACCCCATGCCTTCTATGATTCGCCTCCCTGGGCTCACTTAAAGTGCATTAAGAAGCAGCAAGCAAGATCAGGACAATTTGCTGCAAAACTTAAATAATTCATTTATGCACCAGTGCTTTCAGACTGTGTTTTTACAAATGCTGTAATGAGACAAGCTGTGAAATGTTTTACGTGGGGAAAGAGGCAGGGAAGTCACTGAAAGAAAGCCTTCTTTCCATGCTTTATTTTCTTGAGATTCAGGATAAAACCAAGGAAAGCATCTTTTACAGAAACATTTATGCAATTTACCTACTTCTCATAAAGAGGGCATCAACTAGATGCCATTTATACTTCTCTGTTAACGAGAACTAAAGTCCTGCCATATTTGAGAGAGTTAATTCCTGAGTTAATTTATGAAATGGATATAAGCCTAATCAAATTCCCAAAGTGGTAATTGGAGAGAAAGACATCACAAAAATTTTAAAGTTCATCTGAATAAATCACTGGGCAAAAGTATTCAATAAATATTGTAATATAAAAAAGGACACGCACTTGAACATTAGATAATAAAGCATATTATAAAGCAAGATATTTAAAAGAGTGTGGCACTAATCACAGAATCAATCAAAGAAGTAGTCTAAAGAAATAGGTGAAACATAAACTAGTCTGGAAACAAGTGAAGAATTTGTACGTATTCAATATATAATAAAAGCGGCACTGCACACCAGTGGGAAAAGAATATATTATTTTTTAAAAAAATTGAACAATACCTAGCTACTGGTTTGAAAAAGAAATTATATTCGAGGAATGTACCAATTGGAATTCGAAATAGATCGATGACTTAAATATCACAAGTGATGTTCAAAAGATCTGTAAAAGAAATAAAAAATCTAGAAAAATATAATTGAGTTTTTATATCATTTTGGAGAAGGGAACATCATTTTAAGTATAAGAAAGAGATAAAGTGCAAATAAAGAGATTATTATATTTTATTACTGAGAAATATAAAAACGGACATCTGTACACAAAAACACTATTAACAAAATTAAAAGATAAATAAATTAGAAAAAGTATCTTAAATGTATAGGACAGGGTTAATATACATAGATTTCTTACGTTTCAAAAAGAAGGAAGCTCTTTTGAAAATGAGTAAAGAATATGATTATACAAGATGGAAAATGAGATATAAAAAATAAAACATCTTCCGTTTTTGTTCATTTGTTTTTGCTTGTCATAACAGCAAAGACAAAGGCCATTATGTGTACCATTGTTGAGGGGATGGGAAAAAAGTCATACTCCTAAACTTCTGATGAAAGTGTTAGCTGGTTCATATTTTTCCTAGCTGCAATATTCACCAATGACTCTGTGTTGCAAAATGTTTTAAAAATACATCTTTTGAACCAGAAATTTCTCTTCTAGAAATTTACAGAAATCAGAGAAATTTACCAAGATGCATGTATCAAGAATTTTATCACAAGGTTTTTTGTAATAGTGAAAACTTGAGGAAAACAAAATTTTCTCAAAGCAGGGCACATACGTGTTATGGGCTACCATGTAGCTATTCATAAGGATTTTTTGAAGAAATATTTATTTCTTCCAAATATTTATATTCATTTATATCTTCCAAATATTTATATTTATTTCTTCTAAGATTTATATAAAGAAATATTCATGACATTTTTGATGTAAAAGGAAGGCAGCAAAGTATGCTACGAATTTTGTTTGAAAGATATATACGAACACACACACACACACACACACACACACACACACATACACGAGACTGAGACTCATCCAAGTACACAGAAAGAATGAAAGTGGAATGAAGGGAAAGTTATGCCAGGACCAAACAACCTAAATAAATCTCACATGGTTGTATTAATATCAGGCAAACTAGTCTTTAAGGGAGAAGCGTCATCAGAGGTTAAAAATTTTTTTAAAAAAAGAGTCACTACAACTAGATAATGTCCCAGTCACCAGGAACCTTAAACAATTCCCCGCTTGTATGCACTTAATAACAAAAGTTTAAAACTTGGTACCAGGTTTATAACCAATAACTCTCAGTAACTGATACATAAAGAGCAACAAATTAATAAATACACAGAATATTTTAAAATATAATTAGCAACCTTATTATAGTAGACACAAATAGAAAAGTTTGCCCTCCTCCCCTTACCCCTGACTGGAGAATTACGTGGATCCCAAGCACACTGTGACATTTATGAAAATTGACCACTTTATTGGCTTTTAAGCAAGTATAAATAATTTTTAAAAGACAAGTTATCATAGAAAATGCATCTTCTGCAGACGGTGTAATTCATTTATGTACCAACAAAAATATGTTTGGAATATCTAAACACTCGTAAATTAAGAAAAAATGTTTTTACATAATTCATGAGTACCAGAAAAATTACAATGGGAACCAAAAGTACTCATAACTGAATAATAAGAAAATACCACTTATCAAAGCCAGTAGAATGCAGCTAAAACAATATTTAGAGGGCAATGTATAATCTTAAATGATCATATTAGAAAAGAGGAAAGGCTAGGAATACAGGAGCTAAACATCCAACTTAAAAAGTTAGAACCCAAACAGAATGGAGCCAAAGGAGGTATAAAAGTGACAACAATTTGAAGGCAGAAATGAATAAACTAGAAAACAGAAGTATCATAGCAAGGGTTAAAAAAATTAAAGTTTTTGAAAAAATAATTAATTTGATCAATTTCAGGAAAGTATGATTAGTAAAAAGATGTAACAAAGATTTTAAAAGACAGTAAAGGAATGTTAGGAATAACTTAATGCTAGTAAATTTTTTAACTTAGTCAAAATATTTAAATTTAGTCAAAATTAACAAATACCAATTATTAAGGCTATCTTAAGAAAAAAAAATAACCTAAAGGATCTTGTAATCTTTAAAGGAACTAATTCAGTAGCTAAATATCTTCCCAAGATGAAAAGAGTGGATCTGTATGTTTTTTAGGAACCCATAATTGTGAATATCGCATGAATTATTTCAAAAAACAGAAAATGAGAAAATGCTCCTCAAATACTTTCATGAGGCTACTGTAACAAGACACAAATTACAAAATTACTGCCCAATCTCACTCATGAGCATAGAGATGCAAAAATTCTAAATAAACATAATCTACGAATGTGTAAAAATAATGTTGGTTTAGCCCACTTATGCATGGTGAGTTTAAAGGTAAAAATATCAATAGTATAATTTACTACATCAACAGATTAAAAGAGAAAAACCATATAATCAACTCAATATGTAGCAGGAATAGTGTTTGATAAAATCCATATTCATTCATCATTAAAAAAAACAACACTTGACAAACTAGGAACAGAAAGGACTTACTCTATCCTAATGAAGGGTAATTATAAAAGAAATCCCACAGCGAACATCATTTTAGTGGTGAGAAATTTAAAACATTTATTTTAAAATCAGAAACAGGAGAAGATGCCTACAATCATCACTTTTGTTCATCAGTATAGTTATAAATCTTATCCACCATAGTAAGACAAGAAGAAGACAGAATTATAATGATTGTAAAGAAAGAAATTATTTTTAGGTAATAGTGTTGCTTATATTAAATGCCAAAAGAATCTATAGGAAAACTCTTAGAATTAACAACTGAATATATCAAGGTTGCAAGTATAAAATCAAGGTGCAAAATTCAGTTGTATTTCTATATACTGACCATACACTTTAAGAAAATTTAATTTATTGACCATATAGTTTTAGAAAAGTTAATTTAACGAATGTATACTGTTTGCTGTGCTTATAACACAAACAAAAAAGGATCCAGGAGTAATTTTTTAAAAATCAGTTCAAGAACTTTATGAGGAAAATTATGAATTTTTATTGAAAGACAATAAAGGAAACCTAAATAGACTTAGAAAAATATCGCATTCATAGATAGGAATAGTCAAAATTGTAGGGGCTGGCCCCGTGGCGGAGTAGTTAAGTTCCAGCGCTCCACTTCGGTGGCGGATGGTTTCGTTGGTTCGGATCCTGGGCGCAGACATGGCACCATTCATTCATCAAGCCACACTGAGGTGGCATCTAACATGCCACAACTAGAAGGACCCACAACTCAAATATACAACTGTGTACTGGGGGCATTTGGGGAGAAAAAGCAAAAAAAAAAAAAAAAAAATTGTAATGATATCAACTCTGCAAATTAATGTGGAGATTTGACACAATTTATATCAAAATTCTAATAATTATGTGTAGAGTGTGTTTGTGTAATTTGACAGGATAATT
This sequence comes from Equus przewalskii, assembly GCF_037783145.1. NCBI lineage: Eukaryota > Metazoa > Chordata > Mammalia > Perissodactyla > Equidae > Equus > Equus przewalskii. Next base: position 34,466,517 of record NC_091844.1, read on the forward strand.
ATAGAGCAAACTATAAAGAACAGCCAAGAAACCACTGAAGAAAATAAAACAAGGTGTGGGGGTGGGGAGGGGAGAACTTATCTTACCAAATGTCAAGACTTATTTAGAAGAACACAGAGGCAAGAAACAGTCTCACTTTTATAAGGCAACTTGACATAAGACAGAGCTAAGAATGAAGAGGAGTGGAGAATGCAGGGGCTGGTCAATAACTCACACAATATATAGAAATAATACAGATGGATTAAGGACATAAAAGTAAAAGGTAAAAATTTAAAACTATTAGAAGAAATGTATAGGAGAATAGCCTTATCTTAGAGTGAGGAAGTGTCTTTTAAACAAGACAAAAAAAAGGCAAACAGTAAAAAAAATTAGACTGTGCTAAAAGTAAGACTTCTGCTCATCCCCCCAAAAAAACCCGGACCCACAGCTGGGGCCAGCCTCGTGGCGTAGTGGTTAAGTTTGCATGTTCTGCTTTGGCGGCTCACAGTTTGTGGGTTCAGATCCCAGACGTGGACCTACATACCACTCGTCAAGCCATGCTGTGACGGTGGCATCCCACATATAAAACAGAGGAAGACTGGCACAGATGTTAGCTCAGGGACAATCTTCCTCAAGCAAAAAGAGGAGGATGGGTAACAGATGTTAGCTCAGGGCCAAAAAAACAAAACAAAACAAAAAAACCCAGAACTATAGCACAAACTGGAAGATGATATTTACTACACATGCAACAGTCAAAGTCTTATTATAAGGGTCTCTTTGAGGAAGAAGGTGAGGAGGAGGAAGAGAGGAAGGAGGAAGAAGAGAAGGAAATAACAGTTGAAAGATAAATGGTCAAAAGTCACAGCAATTTCACACACACACAAAAGTAAATCTAACAAATAAAGACTACTCAATCTCCTCATTAGTTATGGAAAAACAAATCAAAATAAAATGTTAGGCTAACATTTCACACTTACTGGATTAGCAAATATGTAAAATTATGATAGTACTAAGTGCTGGTGAAAATGGGACGCTGTAGGGACCCTCAAACCCTGCTAGCCTAAGCAATTCCGCTCTCACCACTGCTAAAGTAGTGCACGTGTGTAAGAGGAGTCATGTAAAATAATAGACATAGTAGCATTGGTCATAATAACACAAAAGCAAAATGACCCAAATGTCCAACAAGAGTAAAACAGACAAATAAATTCTAGTATACTCATCTAAAAAGAAACACCATGCAGGGGTGAAAGCGAGTAAAGCCCAGCTCCACAAGGTGACGCATGAGTTCTCAAAATCACAATATCAAGCAGAAAAGGGCAAGTCAAAAAGAATACATGAAGAGTGTTTATATTCAAATAAAGATTAAAAAGTAGGCAAAATTAAACAATATATTGCTTAGGGACACGTGCATATATGATAAAGTATAAAGAAAAGAAAGCGAATGATAAGCACAAAGTTCAGCAGACTGGTTTTCTGGGGGTAAGAAGTTGGGAGTGGTCAGGAAGGAACACATGGAGCTTTGAAAATACAGGTCAAACTCTACAAAGCTGGGCAAACGTGTTTTAACTGGCACCTACTCCTATGCACGCACGATGTGTTTCATATTTTTTAAATTCAGAAAAATCTCTGAGATATAACGTGAGTTTATAGGTGATTTTAAAGAATTTTCCATTTTTCTTCTTTGAATTTTCTAATTGTGTCAACAATGAACATGAAGTACTTGGGTGACAAATTTTAAAACATTGATGGAACGAGACACGGTTTTTAAAAAGTCTGCATTAGTGACATGTCTAGTCAGCTCAGCAACTTTACGACCTCGTTGATCTCACATCAAAAGGGTCATCCCAGTGATGACAACTTGCTCGTTCACGGGCCAAGGCATTCGGCAAGGACTTTCTCCACTAGCAGATATGAATACAGAAATGTTCGTGCTTGCAAAGAATTTAAAAACAGTACTATTTTTTTAATCTAAAGAGATAAAAAGTCCAGAAATTTTACTTATATATCTAAGACCAGTTTTATGAGTTCAATATTTTTTAAAAAGTATTTTTAGTTTAAATTAAAAAAAAATATTTTAGATTGATCTGTCTATCTATCATCTATCTATGTAGTAATATAGCCACAATCAAAGAACATTTTAAAAATAGATAGAAGAGGGGCCAGCCCCATCTCCGAGTAGTTGAGTTCAGGGTCTCTGCTTTGACAGTCCAGGGTTCGCGAGTTTGGATCCTGGGCACGGACATACACGCCGCTCCTCAGGCCATGCTGTGGTGGGATCCCACGTAGAGGAACTACGATAGCTTACAACTAGGATATATAACTATGTGCTGGGTTTTGGGGAGGAAAAACAAAAAAAGAGGAAGGTTGGCAACAGATGTTAGCTCAGAGGCAATCTTCAAAATAAAGAAAGAAATAAAAATAAAAATAGATAAAAGAAAAAATTCCACCCTTCATTTTACCATCCTGAGATAGCCACAGTTAGTGTTTAGTTGTTTTACCTTTCAACAGTGTTTTTCTGAGCATAGATATTTTTCCGCCAAGTTTTAATTCTAGTGAAGATGCATGTCTCTAGTCTGCTTTTTGAAGACTTAATATTATATCAAAAGCCTTTGTTGGTATTGCTAAAAAGTTCACAAAAATCATTTTAAAAGAGGCATAATATTGCATGGAGTGGGCTTACCATAATGTACTTACACTATTCCTGCCATTCCTTTGCTTCAGGACTTCCAAAGAAGTTCCAAAAACTAGTTTAATCTATATCTTTATAATTATCAATGTTTCCATACTACCACGTGCAAGAAAGTCTGTCTGTCCTGCTACTTCCTCAACCCCGAGTGCATCCCGAGTGCAGTTCTCAGAGCTGTGAAGCTTCAGCACCGGGGGCTGGCTATTTTTAGCAATGGGGCTCTTGCATCTGTCTCAACATTGAGTCTCAGAAACCCAGCCTGAGGGTCTGCTTTCTAGACCAATACTTCTGAGCCACTGTCTTTATTTAGGGTTTCCCCCAAAGCAGAGCCTGAGACAAGGACTTGGTATGGGGGAGTGAGGAGCATGAGACAGGGAGAATAGTACGATTGATGTCACAGCTGTGGGCAATAGAAACATAATTTGGCCTTGGACCTCTGATAAGCATAGAGCATGCCTACAGAATTGTCCAGAATTGGAGGGATGGGAGGGTGGGTCACTTATCCACTGGCTTCTATCTCTCATTGGTTAAGGTTTTCCCCTAGGAGTATAAACTTTCTCCCTACTGATGGGCTGTGCATGTGCTTTGGCCAAGTATGTAGCTTCAGAGAAGAGTGAGGCAGAAAGACAAGTGTGGTGCATTCTGGGAAAGGATGTGGCCAACTCAAGGTAAGTCTGCTCGCACAAGGCCATCCACTACAGCTGCAGCTGCAATCGGCATTGGGCTGACGGAATGTGATGCTGGACTTCAAAGGTGCCTGATACACTCATGCTAAAGAACTTAAACTTTTCCTTATTGGCAATGGAAACTATCAGAAAGTTTCATGAATGAAAGTCTGCTTTGTATAACTGAATACATACAAAAGGAATTTCCTTTGTGTAACAGGAATATTTGGCAAAAATAATTAAGGAAGAAGAGATTGAGGGAAATAGATACCGAGTTCAGTTTGGAGCATTGTGACTTGAGATTTCTGTGACACATCATCAAACTGCAGATATTCATTTGGAAGTTGAAAACACTGTTTGCAATTCAGGGGAAAGGCCTGGATCAAGATAAAAATATCAGTGGTAGCAGAAGCCATGGGAGAAGATGAGAACATCTGGGGAAACATATGGAATGAAAAGAGATGAAGACCACAACAGAGCTCTCTAGAACACCAAAGTTTAAAGGATGAGCAGAGGAAGAAGAGTCCTTTGTTGAAAGGAGATGGGCAGAAATAATAAAAAGTAGGAAAATAACCAGCCAGCTCTGGTGGTCTAGTGATTAAGATTCAGCATTCTTACCAGGTTCATTTCCCGGTCAGGGAACCACACCATCCGTCTGTCAGTTGTCTAACTGTGGTGGCTGTGTGTTGCTGTGATGTTGAAAGCTATGCCATGGGTATTTCCAATACCAGCAGGGTCACCCATGGTGGACAGGTTTCAGTGGAGCTTCCAGACTAAGAAAGACTAGGAAGAAGGACCAGGCCACCCACTTCCGAAAAACTTGGCCATAAAAACTCTATGAATAGCAGCAGAGCATTGTCTGATATATCACCGGAAGGTGAGAGGATGGTGCAAAAAGATTGGGCTGGGTTCCATTCTGCTGTACACAGGGTCACGAGGAATTGGAATAGACCCCACAGCACTAATAGCAGGAAAATAACAAGGGAAAATAAGTCTAAGCCCTGAGAGTGGAGACTTTTATGAAAAGAGTAACCAACAGCATCAAGTATTAAAGAGAGGCTGTCATAATGAGGACTGGAAAGAATCCATTAGACTGTACATTTGAGGGGTAACTGGCAACTTTGATAAAAACAATTTCAAGAGAGGGCTTGGCATAAAGCCAATGGGGACTCGAAGTGTAAGTCTGATTTAGGGAAACGCTAGCTCTGGTTGCACTGAGGCTGGAAGATGAACCAGGAAGTTGTGAGGGTGCAGACAATACATTAAGGAAACTCGCATTAAGGCAGCGGCTGTGACAGTAGGAAAGCATGGATTGTCAAGTGTTGAGGTTCATATCTGAGGTAGGAACAAAAGGACTAGATTGTAGGGCATGAGACTGAAGGCAGCCAAAGAGAAAGACCAGTTGAAGGTGTCTGAGGCTCCGGTCTAGCTTGGGAGACTGGGAGATGGATGAGGTATTAAACAGCTCCTTGAATGTGTGAAGTGGAATGGTTTTGGAGGAAATAGAATGAATTCCATTTTGGACATGGGATGTGTGAGATGGCTGATGGGTGATATTCTATTAGAAATTTCTAGAAGGCACTTGGATTTACAAATCTTGAACTTATGAAAGAGATAGAGATGAAAATACAGATTTGTGATTTATCCACATATGGAAAGATAAAGTTATATGACTGAAATAGTATATTAGGTTCTCTACCCAGAAAAACCCTTAGAGCTAAAGCAGAAGAGACCATGGGAGTAAGGCTAAAGAATCCAGGCAGGAAACATGATGGTAAAAGAGCCAGGGAAGAAGATATAACGCAGAAAATAAAGAACCCAATTCCTCATAAAAGAGATGCTTCTGTTCTTACACAGATAGATGCCTGCAAAGCTTCTGTCTTCTTTCAAACCGGGAGGGAAAGGAAAGCGGAAAACTTCTGGCTTGAAAATCCTCCTACAGATCCCAAATCCATAGCTAAAAATGAACCACAAGATAGGGCCAGACTTGCATTTTGTAAACAAGGAATGGTTCTCAGACAAAAAAAACTTGCATTTGGCTCTAAAATTAAAATTCATGGAGTTTGATAAATCACATTCTTTTTTTTTCCCCTCCTACTCCAGGATATCTGGCTTTCTCTGCTTTTCTAGGTTGTCTCTGATTAGAGCATTACGGTCAAAGTCTTATACCCCACCTCACCTGCGCTACATACCTCTCTTGAGCCCTTAGGTTGTCTCTCCTCTGATCTTCGTCAAAACAGATTGGAACGTGATTTTCTGGTTCTGCTCCTCTGATGGAGGAAATTAGCTTGGTTGAACCAGGCACTGGATTCATTTTGGTGGAGCTTATGTTCTTTCCTTTGGGCCACCATAACAAAATATCATAGATCCGGTGGCTTAAACATCAGAAATTTATTTTCTCACAGTTCTAAAAACTAGAAGTCCATAATCAAGGTCCACCAGAATTGGTTTCTGGTTAGAGCTCTCTTTCTGGCTTGCAAACAGCTGCCTTCTAACTGTATACTCACATGGATTTTCCTCCGTGGCGCATGGAGGGGTGGGGCGGGGGAAGGAGTGAGTGGAGGTGGGTGGATGGGGGGAGTGATTGGGGGTGGGTGGATGGGGGGAGCACAGAGAGAAGGAGAGAGAGAGAAATAGAATGGGCTCTCTGGTGTCTTTTGTTATAGGGACACAAATCCCATCAGATGAGGGCCCCCCCACCTTGTGAACTCATTTAACCTAATTACCTCCTAAAAGGGCTTCTCTCCAAATATAATCACACTGGGGCTTAGGGCTTCAAAATATGAATGTGGGGAGTGGGGGACAAACAATTCAATCCATAGCGGGGCTATCTTGCTGAGGTAATTCGAGAGGCAGAATAATCCAGAGCCAGTGGCTGTGGGTCTTGAGTACCTGTTTAACCTGCTAGAAGGATTCTAGAGATCTCATGAGGACTGAAGATTACTGGTTGAGGTTTCGTTTTTGTGTTTTTTTCTTAGTTAAGAGAGTTGGCCTTTGTAAACACTTTAAAATTACGATACCTCATTTCCTTCAGTTAACGTGAATAAGTCTTTCTTATTTACGAATATAAATTATTAATTTCTGCTGTAAGTTTGTGTAAGACTGGGCATCTCTCAATCATGGTGAACTCTAAATAATAACCTGGAACCATTTTAACCAAAATTGAAGTGGAAAGGATGCAAGACTAACAGTTTAAATTATAAAATCACCTGAAAACTGGGTCTGTCAGAGTATGGAGGATTACCTTGGCAGATTCTTGGAGTTCTTGGAGCTTACGGCTCATCCTCAGAGAAGATCCTAGAAAATCATATAATAACTCCCTGGACACCCTGTCTTTGGGAAGGTGGAGGCCATTGGACTGTGGTAGGGGGTTTGGTAAGAGGGCTGATATTGGCCATGGCCATAGCCCTGGCCTTGTCACTTGAATTTTGTCCCAACTCCAACTTTTGGCATGTGATTAACCCCCAAAGAAGGGGAAGGACACAGAAAGCTGAAAGAAACAAGGGAAACAATGAAGGGTACTTGCCTCCAGGAGTACTGGAAGAGGCTGAAGGCACACAATTCGCCTGTTACTACTTCAACAATAAAGATGAAAACACCAGTAGGAAGAGGATTTTCTCTTTGCCTCCATGCAGCAGCTATAGGACCAGCTCCAATGAGGTTATACCAGTGTTGCTGAGGTCATGAGAGAAAAACAGAACTATATCTACAACCACCAGTGAGAGGCCACAAGGAATGAGGAGCAGCAGCTAAAGGAGTTCCATGAAGGTCCTCGGGAATACTCAGAGAGAACCCAGGAACCCTTGGAACTGAAGAGAAGAACTGAAATAGCTGAGCTCCTCGCTATTTCCCCAGTGGGCTATACACCTGCAACTACTGCTGATGTGGCACAGAGTTTTCAACTTTCTTAAGGTGGTGAGGGCAGAGAATGAATGTACACAGTTGCTTGTGGGTCTTTGTAAATCTGACTGCAGTATTGATGCTGGTTCTAGAGCGTAAGTCTCAAGAAGGCAGACAACATCAGTTTAACTGTTTATCTACAGTGCCTAAAAAGTGGACCACCTCGACCCAGCAGGAAGATTAGTGAAGATTACTTTTTGATGGCCTGAGCAAGCCAATGGTGGCTAGGCTGTGACTCTTGAAGAAGAGAGTGATTCAACAGCTGAAGCATGGAAAGATCTTGTTTTTCACAGAAATGCAATGGTCTTATGGAGTCACTCACTCTACACACACACACACAGACACACACACACACACACAGGTAAAGGTTCGTTCTTCCTCCCTTAACTGCATCTCCTACCTCCACACTCATGCCCACCAAACAGACACAACCTGTGGCTGTAAATCATCTTTGTTCTTTCAAGGCTGTCTTTGATTTTCACATCAGCCTTTCTTCATCTGAAAGTTTATGTTAGGCGAAGGAGAAATCCTTACATATACTAGAGAAGGGTCAAGGAAAGAGGAAGTTGGGTCACAATATTATGTACCTCAGTCCTAACACATCACTCCCACCTTCCCCACTCCAATGGAAGACTATATTTTCATGCAGATAAAACCTTGACTAAACCTTCCAAGTCAGGACTCAATTTGGTTTCCAGTGTGGGAAAATGAGTTAACTCCTATGGATTCCTTTTAAGCACGAGAGGGAAAATACAATAGAAAATAAACATATAGACATCTCTCAGTGCGCTAGTCTAAAAATGGTCATGATGGGAGCCCAGCCTGAAAGCTGCATCAGCTGCTTTACCTCAACTTTTTGCCCTTTTCCCAACATGCACATATTTATAACCTGGGTTTCCCAAACAGATTACTCTGTATTTCCGCCATCTGGTTTATGGATTTTTTTTTTTTTTTTTTTTTAACATGCTACAGGCTGCCAAAGAGTAAAGCTAGTAAGATTCTCGTTTGAGGGAAACAACTCTGGCAGAGTGTTGTAAAGTAACAGCACGTTAGCTACTTGGAAGCAGTAGCAGAGCTCCAGAGACTTCGAGAACATTGGAAGACCTCAGGAGGGTTAACGAGGATGCGAACTGGACTGCATTATACGTTTTGGCAGAATATTGAAATGTTCTCTTCCATAAGTGTAGAGAGAGTTTTACCAAAGAGTAAGAGGTGAAATGCTGTTTTAATTTTGCCTTCATTTTTCGATCGTGTCTCCACCGTAGAAAAATGGTGTGGCTTCATTTATGCAGAGACCTAGCTGGGGTGTTTTTGTTGTTTCCATTTCTGTCGTGAAATGGAATCAAGACGATGTTAAAACAGGCCTCCCTTGTTCAATGGAAGGTCCCATAAAGTTCATGTCACAGCAACATTTTTGTTAAGTGAATCCTATGACGCTGTTCAATTCCATTATAAATGTCAGAGATTCAGTCTACGGGAAAAGCAGCTGGCCCCGAATCAAATGAAATCACAGGTCAGAATGTGGAAAATGTCCTCAAAACATTTAGTTAAAGGAACAAATCGTATCTGTTGAAAAAAATATTCTCATTCAAGGTGTGGTTAAAAGTATTCTGCACTCAAATAATAACGTAAGAAGTAAAAATGTAAGGGTGGGTAATTCTGGCAGCTTTTTCATCTGCTTTACCCTGATTTACACATTTCAACTGATGTTAAGAAAACAATTCTGAATGATCAGAAAATTTGGCTAGGAGGTTTTATTTTGTTTTAATCAGCTTCAAAGACCTTAAAGTTTCTGATTTGATATTCTAGGTTATTATGAGGGGGTGAGGGTGGAGATGTGGTGGAGTGCGAGTTTTCTAGATTTTTATAGTAATCTCTCCAAATGTCTTTATCTGTATCCTCAGACTAGGGGAACAAAAAGGGCAGGGTAAAAGGCAACACGCGGTATATGCATTTCTTGTTTCTCTGGGGACTTCTGTGCTGGTGTTTGCAGAAACATATTTGCAGATGGCTTTGTGGCACTGATTGGACAACGGTTTTGCATTTTGTGAAAGCTCTGGTCTTAAGTTTGCTTCATTTAACTGACAGCTTCATTTAGCTGACAGTGTTTTTCTCATCTGGGGCTGTTAGCGTATCAATTGGTGTCTTTTGAGTTTAGAAAAATTTTGAACACTAACTAGATGGCTTTAGTCATTCACTCATCCATTCATCTGTTTATTTGTTAATACAGAGATCAGATACAAGATTACTGCCCTAAAGATGCCCATACTGCCAGGAGAAGATTTGAGTGTCTCTGAAATGTTGAGCACCGTAGGCACAATCTGTAATCTAATCACCAGTCTTTAAAATATAGAAATTATCATCCCTACTTTAGAAATGTGTAGACTGAGGTTCAGAGAGGATATGTAGTTTGCCCAAGGTTATACTGGTATCAAGTGACAGAGTCCAAATTTAAACTCACTTCTGATGCAGTTTCCACTACAACACCATGCTGATTTTTAGCAGCTTAAGAATGAGATAATCAAATTATAATGATAAAACGAGAATTCTAAAATTTAAAGCTTTAAAAGTATGCCGTTCCCAGAATGAATATCTGTTTTAATTCATAAATTCCTCAAGTTTAGAAGTCAGGGAGGCAACTGTTCTATAAAGGAGAGGAATACCTATACTATTTAAAATAAATTTCTAGCAGTTAGCTTAATAACATATTTCCTTACACTTGGAGATCTTGCCGATATTAGTTTTATGGGACAAAAATCTACCATCACGGGATCTTTCATGTTGCCTCCATCTGCACAAATTTGGAGAGGGAAGGGAAGATGGGAGGGAGGTGGCCAGACTAAAACCTCTCCTGGTGGCCAGTCTCCTGCAGGTAAGGTGGGGGGTGGGAATGAAACACTTCAAGGGTTTCTCCTTCTCCCCTTCTTACTCTGGAACACTTCTAGTCCCCATACATGAGAAGAGAGAGAAGAGAAAAATTTGGTAGGCAGAGAGAAAGAGAAGGAAGAGAAGTAAAGGAGTTTAAGTTCAAGTCAAAAGGAGTTTAAGGAAAACCTGCAGAAAATGATTTCTATGCACTCAGAAATAGCAGAATGAAATGAAGCCCTCATGAAGGCCTGGAATACTATGTCAAATTTATTCAATGAATTTCAAAGACTTGCATGGGGGAAATTTCTTCCCTAACATGAATGACATAGGCACAAAACAAAAATAAAGTATGCAGGCTCTCCAGTGAGTCAATGAGCTACATTCAAGCTAGCCTCTGGGGTAAGTGGAATCAACAGAGTATGCAAATATAATTTTATGGTGTCCTGACATCAATTCTTTTTTTTCTATTTTTTTAAAAATATATTTTTTATTGAAATATATTTGATATATAACATTGTGTAAATTTAGGGTGTAGAACATACTGATTTGATACATTTATATATTTTAATATGTTTGCCAATATAGCAAAAACTAACACCTCTATCACATTACATAATTATCCTTTCTTTTTACTGGTTGGAATAATTAAGTTCTAGTCTCTTAGCAAGTTTGATGATTATAATACAAATTATTGTCCATATTCACTATACTGTGCATTAGCTCTCCAGGACTTAATTACTACTGGTTGTAAGTTTGTACCCTTAAACAACATCTCTCCTGTTCCGCCATCCCTTAGTTCCTGGTAACCACCATTTTGCTCTCTGGTTTTACAAGAGTGGCTTTTTTCAGATTCTACATATAAGTGGTATCATACCGTGCTTGTCTTTCTCTGACTGGACTGACATCAATTCTTTTAGCTTCGAAAAGTCTAGCTAAATCCTCAGGGGGTTCCCTTACCTCAAGTCTCTGGTTGGGCCTCTGGTCTCTAATGTACTTAAAGGGACCCAGGTAAATAGACTTACTTTGGAAATCCATCACACCTTCTCATTCATTCTCAGATGAGGAACCCAATTTGCCCTCTGTCATATTGATGAAATCCAAAGTGAGCTAAGCAGAGAATTTGTGAGACCTTTTATAAGCAAACTTGGTAAACATTCAGCAGACTATTAGAGAGCAAATTTCTGGAAATATTTTGCATGTGCCTCCATTATGATGGTGAGTATTGCGGAAGGAGAGTGAATTTACTAGCTTGTTTTAGGTTGAGGGTGGGGGAGTATTCAGAGGTGAACTATCGAGATAGTTGCTGGGTTGCACATGAGGCTTATGAGAGAAGGGCACTGACATAGAGTGAGATGAGAAGACTGAAGGCCAATGTAACAACATTCCTGTGAAGGATGGGTGATCATCATGAAGGTGTCATTTTTATGTTTCAATTCGATTAAAGCAGTCCTCTGTTTTAAGTGTCAATAAAGGCTGGAGAACAGGTCTAGGCATCTGGAGAAAGAAGTGTGTCTGTTGGTCCCTTCTCTGCCCTTTTCTCTCATCTTAACCTTTTTGTTCCTAGTTTTATTGATATATAATTGACATACAGCACTGTATAAGTTTAAGATGTATATCACAATGATTTCACTTACATATATCATGAAATGATTACCACAATAAATTTGGTAAACATCTGCCATCTCATAGAGATACAAAAAAGTAGAAAAAGGAAAAGAAATTTTTCCCTTGTGGTGAAAACTCTTAGGATTTACTCTCTTAAAAACTTTCATATATACTATATGACACTGTTAACTACAGTCATTACATTCTATATTACATCCCTAGTACTTAATTATCTTACAACTGGAAGTTTGTACCTTCTGACCACCTTCTTCTGAATCTTAACTTTTGTGCCAAAATGAACACTAAACACAGATATGCACTAGGAGAGAACCAGGGACTACTGAGAAGCAAGATGAGGGATCATGCTGGGGAAAGTTTCTATAGAGCAAAGAAGATTTATCACTGAGACAGGGGTGGCCCCTGTTCATCAAAATGCATATTCTTCTCTTTGCTCTGAGCACACAGACGCAGCCATGTTCTCCAGCCTCCCTTGCAGCTAGGTTCACCATGGGACAGAGTCCTAGGCAATGCCATGTGAGTGGAAGTGATGGAAACCACTTTCAGGCATAGTCTGGAAATCTTCCACGGATGTGTCTCCAAGCTCTTCTGGATTGCTAGAATGGAAAAGACCACCGAGGCTTTGGAGAACTCGTGCAGAAAATGACAGAGATTTGGTGAGCCTGGGTTATTAAATGACCAGGCGGTTCCTCAGTTGGAGGAAAATCACCACTATGACCAAAGAACACCTGGCTTCTCTGTTATGTAAGAAAAAATCATCTAGTGAGTTTCAGTCATTCTACATTTCAGGTTCTGTTTCAGCAGCTGTTTCCCTACTAGTCTCTAAAGTCAATTTGATGGGAGAATACGCATGTAATATTTAATTACATTTTATAACTTAAAAATAAATAGTTAAAAGCCCCTTCTCTGCAGGTCTTGAACATTTCTTTCCTGTGTCTGGACTTGCTGAGAGGAGACCTTGTAAAAGAGGAGTGGAATGGGTGCACGCACTTTTCCAGGTTCCCATAACACCACAATTCCACGATCCCATGACTATTGGGACCATGGCATGAATTGTTTAGATTTCTAAAACTGATCTGGAAAATTTATGCCTTTCCTGTTGGGGAAATTCTCTTGATTTATGATCACCATGTTTATATGTACTAAATCATACTGAAGTATATTAAATATTTTGCTTTTTAATTTTGGTTGAGCAGGGTGCTGGTCGTCCAAATTAATGACTATTCACAAGTGGCATAAATTCCAAGAGGCATTTGCAGTGGGTGCACATTATTTGAATGGCAGAGGCAGACTGATGGTCTCTGTATCCCACATGAGTGTGAGGCAGTCCAGCAACTTCTCAGTGAACTCACTCTATGACCATAAACTTGAGTTGCTATGATTGTTGGTAACAGTTGTACTTTAAGCCATGAAGAAGAGTTATTTTAAAATGATGATCCATGTTGTTCTCTAATTGCTATTTTTAAAGCCCTCAATGGTTCTATGCTGTCATTGTTAGAGCCAACATGTGCCCATGTAACTGATGACAATGCTTCGATGCCACAGTAACATCTATCTGCATAACCATCAGAGTAAATTCTTTTATTATTTTGATATCTTCACTGTCACCTAGTTAAAAATAACTGTTTCCTTTACTTTTTGAAGATCATTATTCCAAAGACACCATTGTTTTTACACAGGGAGAGGCTCTCTGAATCAATCATTTATCAATTAAATGCTCTTTATCAATTAGCAGATTTTACTTCACTCTCAGGACAACGTTAGGTACCAGAAGTATGGGGAAGAGAGAAGAGATATATGATGTGGTTTCCACAGTCTTAGGAGAGACACATTTGACATAAGAAACATTTACAAACAGAAGTAGAATTTCATATTAGATTTGCTCAAGAGGACCCAGATTTGTATCACATCCCTGGTATTTTCTAGCTGTATAACACTGAACAAGTCACTTGATCCATGGGGGCTCAGTTTTCCCATCTGCAAAACAATTCTGATACTACCCACCTCCCAGTACTGCGTGTCAGATTAAGGCGTACAACACCTCATGTGGTCCTAACACCAGAAATGAAAGAACAAGAAAATGGCTCATAATTATCAGCCAACTGAGCCAACAGTGGGTGGAGGGTCCTCATAGAGAAGGAAAGTCTTAAAATGCAACAGATTATCAAGGAAGAATCATAAGAGGCAAGAGATAAGGACTCTAAACCTGCAAGTGTATGTGAGGGCCAACCAGGTCTAAGTAGGATTAAGAAACCAGAGTGTGGACATTTGAATATGATTCTGTAGTACATTGTCTGTTGGAGGCATCATATATATCAGCTGTGGCCCTAGGACAAGAGAGGTATTCAGCTCACCTCTGGTCTAGGAGGACACTTGTGGATCTACCACAGATTGCTAGTTCTTGTGAATTGAGTTACATTTTTAAGATCATTAGCTTCGACAAAGCCTTTATTATTACTTGATTTACTTATTTGTTTATTATATATTCTCTCTCCCACTGGAATGTAAGCTCCATGAGAACAGGAACATATTATTGTTCCACTGATAAATTGTTTCACTGATAAATTTTTCACTGATAAATCCCTAGTGCTGCAACTGGAAAAGTATAGGTGCTCGGTATACATTTTGGATAACTTAATAAATTAAATAAATAATTGGGTTTCCACTATGGACAAATCATAGTGTTTGGCCTGAGGCACCTACAAAGGATGATTACGACTGGTCCCTGCCATCAAGAGATGGGCTCTGTTGAGTCTAAGCCAATTATCTAAAGTTTTTGCTTGCAATTGACTTAGAGATGGACCAAATTATGGCAATTTTGGCCAGTAAAACAAATAAATCAGTCTTCCAGAAAGCTTTTGAGAAAGAAGATTTTGGGCTCTTAAGAGAAACCAAGCTTCTCTTGCTCTCTCTCTTTCTCTTTTGTCTGTCTCTCTCTCCTCCCCGCTCCTCTCCTTTTCCCCATCTTAGCCCTTGCTGACCGCAGTCACCTTGAGAATACAAGACAAAACTAGCAGCACAGGGAACAAGGGAGAGCTGAGATACTGTGAGACAAAGGAGGGTGATAGGTTCATCACTTGATGTTCAACCCATTTTGGACTCCCTGTTTTATGAGTCCTTGAGAGTCCTTATTGTTTAAGGCACTGGGAGCTGGATTTTGTTACTTCAGCCAAAGCGTCTCACTTGATACCATCTGTTAAAATTCCTTCCAAAAAGTTGAATAAAAAATATAGGTGGTCACCAAAAACCTGCCAAGTAGTCTTTCATAATCTTTCAAAATACTCTACACCAGGAGGCATTATCCAATGCCCCCCAGATAAAGGAAGACAGTAAAAAAGCCCGGATTGATCAAATTAGGAACAGAACCTAAATCTCGTTCCTTTTGCCAAGAAGCTAAGAGGAAAAAAAAAAACCTATTGTACAGAAAAGGCAGTAGGAGTGTCCTGCATCCTTTGAGACTCTTAATAATGATGTGCACTTGGTAGTACTAATATTTTCATGTATGCCCAGTTATCAATTTTGTCTTTGAGAGGTGCTGTGGTGAGTAATGAAATTGGCCAACCTGATGATCGACAGCACAGACTTGGCGTGTCCTGGCCTATTGGCTATTCTGCAGCTCTGACCACACTCAGAGAGAAGGGCACAGCCAAAAGGTGAGATTGAATGAATCCCTTCCAGTTCTAGTTACGGCTAGTGGGTGTGAGGGAGAAATGTAAAATTATTGGGTACAGGGAAGTATTTAAATTTTAAATAATATATACACCCCTCCCATCTCCCACACTCACCCCAGCACTCTCTAGGCCCTTCTCTGCTTATCTTCTCCCTAGCTTTGATTGTCTTGACATACTATATATTGTAGTTACTTGGTCATTATTGTCTAAATGCCCCCACTAAATTGTAGGCTCCACGAGGGCAAAGATTGTGTTTACCGCTAATTACTAGCACCTAGAGGAGAGTCTGATACATAGTAGCTAAATAATCAATATTTGTTGAAAGAATGAATGAATGAGTTTTTCATTTGCGCAAACATAAGACAATCGAGAAATTTTATAAACTCCGTTTGAAATTACAAATCCATGCTTGAAAAGACATATTCTCTGATGTCTTCTTTTGGCTAATGAACAATTTTTAAACATGAATTTACTTCTTTTAAAACTTGGATCCACTCAAAGCACATTTAACTCAGGGAAGAGTATATTAAGGGAAATGTAGATTCACTCAAGCAAGGAGCAAGGAGAGAATTTGGGACTTTTGGCATACTGACTCACTTTACATATGGTAAAATTATAAAGATGTACTGTTTTCACACGCACTTTTAACTGTAAATGAACCATCCTATGTTGAAACTAGGATCACATATAAATTAATTTTGAAAGTGCTGCAATAAAAAGAAAAAAGGTCAATGTTTTCAAACTTTTCCCTGGAAGAAATATGAGACAGAAATATCTGAACTCGCAGGTTAAAGGATGTGGACTGAAGGCTTGCACTATTTTCTGTTCTGTGTCCCCAGTTGGTTCTTTCTTTGCCTGGGAGGGTTGTGTTCCCTTCCCCAGGCTGCAGCAACTTCCTTGGTTCCTCACTTCTTCTACCCCCGCTTGCCTCTTCCTCCCCCTTCCTCGACTATTTGAGAAGATGCTCTGGTCCAGTGATCTGCAGAAAGTTAACAAGTGCTGGACAAGTGCAGGGTCCATATGATTCCTTCAGCCATTAGTTCCCCTAGAGTTAAGTATCCAGTTTCTTTCAATAAGCGCCATCCGCTCCTTGTTCGAGGAGGTGCTTGTGAGTAAAACTCACTACTGCATGGCTCACAATCAAAGGGGGCTTGTTAAATAGGTCATCGGAGGGCTCCCCAGCTCGAGGTGGCTGGAGTGCCATATGTCCTCTGCAGAAGCAGGTAGTCAACTAGAATGTTTATTTGCTGAAGGTCAGGCTTCTGTATTATGAAACTTCTAGCAGATGTGATAAGCAGTAAATTGCAGATCTATCACTTTTTTTTCACCCCAGAAACTGTGTGTGTGTGAGATCAGCAGAATACTGCCTCTCTGTGATTTATGGCCCACTTTTGACCACCTTTTATCAGATTCCCACAAGCCCTTTTCTGATGCAGCTCATGTCTGAATGACAATAGACAAACCAGAGCCATTATGCACCAAAATCTCTCTCTGCATTCTAGACACCAAGATTACATCTAGGGTATTGATTTATTGCTGCTTCCACCCCAGCTCCCCCACCCCACAGGGACCAGTTTGTTCAGCCCGAACAAGATCAACTGTTATTAAACGGAACCAACAACTCTGTGTGAACTTGGCAAGGAAATTATCATTTGCTCCCACCTTTTTAACAACCTGGGCATATAAGGAAATGCTTGCCTTTAAATGCTTAGACTGCTTGTTTGTCTCTGCTTGCCTCTTCTTTGAGTATGCAAAGTAAGATAAAACAGGCCTGTGGAAGAAGGGAAACTTTGTAGTTTCTCAGATGTTGAAACACAATGTGCTTCTTTTTATGAACCACACTGAAATGATTACAAATCTCTGCTTTGCTGTGTATTTCTGAAACACCTACTGTATCTGTAGCAATGAGGTTTTATGACAGCTTTAACAGTTTCTGCAAAATTTATATGTTCTACCAGTAGATCATTTTGGGGAGCGATATAAATTTTATAGCACATCAGAGTTTTATATCACCTACAAACGCCTGATGTAGGATTCACATTACGCAGGCCCCACATCCACCCACAGTTTTCTATTCTTCAGGGTATTTATGTTTGCCAGGCAAAAGGGCCCTTCAACACTGTTCTCTTTACAAACGATCATGCCTCCTCCCTCGTTACCTTTCAGTGTAACATCCTTCGGTCTGACTATTTGTCTACAGGAGAGTCACCCACGCTCTCATCAATTTACATTGCAGACAATCTCTGTACTGTATCTGCTCTCTAACTCCCACGTAGGAGGAAGATAGCATTTCTGGAGTTTCTGGAGGCCCTGAAGACCTAAGTGAGCTAAATGAAAACCAAAGAAGGGAATCCTTTTACATAGGGCTCCTGCTTTTGGAACCCCCAGTTGGTTCCTATGGTCTCATATATGCTAGTCAATTTACAAGTGGTTTTGGTAGAGAGTACTTACAACCATAACTGCCTTCAGAAATCTGGGCACGGTGTTGCTAAGTCTGTGGGAAAGTTCTAAGACTATGATCAGAAAGATTTAAACATATTCATATTAGGAAAGAACAGAATCAAATTCAGAATCAAGCTGTGACCTGTCCTTTTATTTTTGTTTTTTTGTCAGGAAGAATGGCCCTGAGCTAACATCTCTTTTTGCTTGAGGAAGATTGTCTCTGAGCTGACATCTGCACCAATCTTCCTCTATTTTTTGTGGGGTGCCACCACAGCATGGCTTGACGAGTGGTGCTAGGTCCACACCCAGGATCCGAACCTGTGAACCCCGGGCCCCCAAAGCAGAGCACACACACTTAACCACTATGCCAGCAGGCTGGCCCCTAACCTTCTCTTTTTTGAGGTTCTCATCAGAATGCTATTGTGGGAAATATTTCTGTTCACTCGGTCAGGGACCTCTATCTTTAACATTTCCCATTCATATGAGTTCCATTCTTGGTGCCTGAATACCTGGAAGTTTGACATGTAGATATTTAATCATCATGAATGAAAAAACGTATATGTGTTGAGAGGCATAGTGGTCATATATAGTTTGTCTGATCCATTGGAAAACCATCCTTTCCCTCCACCTCCACATTCTCTCCCCCCAAAAAAATGATGCTCAATCCATTTGGTTTGAGTAGGAGTGCGCCTACCACTTCAAGGTGGTAGATCTGTGACTCATGTCTAGCCAATCGGGAAGATTCTCTTTATGTCTAAGGATTCATGATCTATACAAAGAATATAGGCTCAGGGCTGCAAGTGGCCATTTTGGTGCCACATGGAGAAAACCTGTCTGACACTGAAAGGAAACAGATGGAAACAGAGCCCAGGGATGGAGAAAAAGCTGGAAGACCTCCACTGAACCTCTTACTACAGCTCTGCCTAAAGGCTATTCTACCTCTTGGGCTACTCATTTAGGTCAGCCAAGAAATCCCCCCATTTTTGACTTACACTAATGCAAGGGGAAGGATAGACATCAGCACATGAGGAGTCAATTCAGATAAATTATATTATACTTTGGGTACCTCACAGTCTACGATTTGTACATAAGAAACAAGGTCATTTGTCTCTTTATGTCCTGTGTTATGGTTATTTATAAGTTATAACACTTTGGAACAAGAAGTTAAAAAGCACAGGGTTCTACTAAAGCCAAGGGTTGCTCCATCCTGGTGCCAATTTCTGTTTTAGCTGGCCCAAGAGACCGGTTTGGACAAGGAGGACCAGACCAGAGGCATCTGGATTTACTCCCTCAGCAATAGGGAACCAAGATAAGTGTTTGAACAGAGGAGTAACAACTACAGATTTGCTCCAAGAAGCTAGGACTGGCAACTGTGTGAAGAAGGGCTGGCAACAGGAAGAGATTTGTGGAAGGGATAGCTTTCAAGCCAAGTAGAGAAGTGGTGCTGGCCTTGGCTTAGGCAGTGACACCAAAAGGGGAAAGAGAATCAATTTGGGGAGTTTCTGAGATTGAATTCATAGGACTCAGTAACTGAATAAATGGGTGTGGGAATGGAGGTGTCAGAATTCTAATAAAGACGTAGGTAGGTAGTGATGATGTCGATGATCATAAGAAGGAAAGGAGGCATGTATTGAACAGATGGAAGGAAGAATGGACGGTGGTTCCCATGGTAATTTCAGCTTTGGTTGAAGTTTTACTGCCTTCAAGATAACCAGGTGAAGATGTTCAGTCAGCAGTTGGAAATATAAGTTTTGGTGTATAGTGATATTATGGCTGAAGACTAATAATAGAAGACATCTGCCTATGACTAGCAGAGTCATGGGGATGAATGCATTTCTCCACAGAAAGCGTACCTGTGGAGCCAAGAGAAAAACAGACCCCCATGGGCTACCAACATTCAAAGCGTAGGAGGAGCCAAGGAAGGAGACTGAGCAGAAGCCGTCAGAGGGGAGGCAAGAGAAGCAGGACAGAGAGGGCCCTCAGGGCTTAAACTGGAGAGCATTTTCACAAAGGGGAGAGTAGTCTACAACCACCTAATTTACACATGTGAGGATGTCACTGAACTTCTGGGTTACTTACAAATGGGGTGAACACATGACTTATTGGAGAGCTCAGATGCGAAATGGCATTGCTACAGCTATTTTTCGAGGGAAAAGTCCTTGCTCAGTGACAGCAACAAAGCTGAGCGTTTATTCAACATCAACCAGCGAAATATCTCATGTCATCCTGATTTTAGAATGTTCTCTTTCTTTCCCATCCAAATGTGATCAACCTTACTGACCACGGTCTACTTCTGATCACCTAATACCTATTCTTTCTCTTATACCCATACATATGTCCTCTCTGGACCACAGGCACCACTGGTATATTAACGCTGACACTCATTACATGCTAGGCACTGTTCTAAGCACGTTGCATATATATTAGCTTACTTAATCCTCTCTGAAACTCTATGCTGTAGATACTATTACTACTTCCACTTTGTATCTGAGGGCACTGAGATACTGAGATGTTAAGCAACTTTTCCAAGTTCATACAACTTGAAAGTGCCAGAGCCAGGATTTGATCCTGGACAATTTGGCTTTTGTTATATGTTGACTGCACATCTGTGCTCTGATTTGTGCACATGTGTGTGTGTATGTATGTGTGTTGCCTTATACAGTGACTTTCCAAACAGCTTGCAAACCCTTTTATGGTAGTGCCACGATCTTATACTTATTCTTCTTTGAATTCAGTAACAATAGCTGTTGCTTACTAAACATGTAGTGGGTTGCCAGCCCTGCGCTAAGTACCTGTATTTCATTTATTCAGTTGACCCCAATGACGTGGATGAGGTTATTATTTTGCGTTTATAAATGGGCAATGTAAAGCTTGAGGAGATTAAATAACTTGCTTAAAGTCACACAGTTAGTAGGTGGTCCAACTAGGATTTAACTCACGTGAGCGCTAACCTCTAGGCTACCTTCCTTCACATACAATTGCTTATATGAGGAAGCTCAATAAATGGAGGCTTTCCTAACTGACTGTAATCATGCATGAGACTGTAGGGGTGGAAACTCACTCTCCTAATGCAGTCCAGCTTGCTGGCCATGTCCCATTTTCCATCTATCTTCCCTCTGATGGGGAACCTCTGAGGTGAGCTACCATCGAATGTTAGATTCAAAACTACATTGAAATCTCAACTGTTCAAACAAATCAGAGTTCAGAAGTGTTCAGGCATATGGTGAGCTTGACTAATACAGTTTGAAGTTTTAAAAAAAGGAACAATGAGAGAAATTTTCAATTTCAGCATGTCAGGTCATAAAAGGTAAAGGAGATTGGCTTTAGGGAGCCATTTGTATAACAGGACAGTTCAAATAATGGATGTTCAGATTACTGAATTTGCGCTGTACTTAATTTACCGTAGAGAGAGCTGTACTCTAGAGCATTTGTTTTGGCACGAGGCACCCTCTCTCAAAATTCAGCGCAGCTATGCTCCCCTCTCCAGCTTACTGTATCTCATTTTCAGCCCTTTGAAAGTCTTGGATATTTTTAATCACTCTTGAGAAGAAAAAAAATGCCTTGAATTATTTTTTTTGGTAACATTTAAGTTATACAATAGCCAAAAATAAAATCTCTCCCAGGTCCAAGTTGGGACACATCATCACTTTCTTTCAAGAGAAGCCCTAGGAGAGGCCACAGCAAGAACAATCGAAAGTTGGCCTTTCAAGTCCCCTCTCAAAGCCTTCGTGTCCCATTGAGTGATATGCCTGGATCTCAGTCCAGACACTTGACCTGACCCAGGTCTATCGAGGGATGATGGAGAAGAGCGGAGAAAGAGGTGCCCTGGCTTTCCTCGTGAAAAAACCAAGGACTTGATTTATCCCTGCCATGTAGTGCCCCACTTTCAGAGCATGACATACACCAAACTTGGGGTAACAGAAGAGGGAATTGGATCAGTCCTCAGCTGGAGGACTAAGTAGACTACGCAGACCCTTTTCTAGCAGAAAATCATTTGTCAGAATGAAATGTCTGGTTGTCTTGTGAACGCTACTGCTGTAGGATCTGAATAATCCCCTCATGACCACACAAATGGAATGGAATGATTGAAATCTTGGAGAAGAAGAACACACCCTGGAAAAGAAAAAGAAGGAAAAAGAAAAAAACCTCTAAGATGAGCTGAAGAGCCAGAAGATGGCTGGTGGGTGGGGAAGGTCCAAAGAAAGGGGATTGTTCTCTCCCCATCTCAGCAATATCGGCCACGTGGGGCTTCCTAGGAAACTTAGGTCATAGAACCCATCCACACACGCTTAAGAGAGGGAGGGGCCAGCAAAGAAGAGGAGCCATTGTCACTCCTTCACATTTACCCTGCTTCCTGTAGACTCCATGGTTTAGGACGCATGACAAAAAGAAAAGGAAAAGAAGGAAAGGAAAAGAAAGAGAAAAGAAAAGAAAAGAAAAATTTGACTCCGGAGTTTGCTCTGCACAAAGATAAAGCGCATTTCTATTTCCCTTTCCATTTAGAGATTGTTCAAAATTTGTTCTAAGACATTCAAAGTCCTTAAAGAAAAATGTAGTTCCAAAGCTTCTCTAGACTCTTTATGTTGCTAAAGGTGGGATTTTGAGCATAGACTTCTCTTTTATTTAGGAAAGCTTATGAATAGTCCTTTCAGTTATAAAAGACTGTGCATAGTAAATGGGTAGAAATTGGAGAATTCTGCCTGAAGAGCACAAGAGAAATGGGGTGGGGACCTTTGGTCTTAAAGAAATGTGAAGAGATAGAAAAGAAAGGTGAGCAGCCTCACCTTTGCAATGTGTCAGCCAGCTGATTCCTAAGAGAAATGGCTGGTTATGGGAAAATAGTCGATTAGCTTCAGGAAGAGTGATTTCTGCTGTTGTCCCACATGCAATGAAATAAGCTCCCTTTGTTATCCTCAGCCCTTTATTGAAGATTTGTCTCTTACACTGGCCTGTGTTAGTGACACGGTGGGAGAGTTCATGGGTGTGAAGTGTTCACTGTTGAGATGGGACAAGGAAGGGAATTGTGGCTTCCACACGTCACACCAGCTTTGAGGCTAGCGAGGTGCCATCAGCATCAGTGTGAGGGCAAGCAGCAGTTCTGCATCTTCAGGGGATATTCAAATTCTCTGAAACTCAAGACAACCTGGCAAGAAACATTGGGAGGCAGTGAGAACAGAGCAGCAGGTCTTGTGTGAACTGAGTCTGTGAGGAGATGCAAGACAAACTCTCCTTCTCCAAATATAAAGGCAGATGGGATGATGGAATGGGGGAGCAGTAGGCTAGATCCTGCTAATATGTGGCTTCGGACAAACCAGATGGCAGATAATTGACTTATAATTCATCCAATAAGTGTTTATTGAGCACCTGTTACATGGCAGGCACTGTGCCAGGTGCTAGGAATATAAAATCCAATTACACAGACAGTATCCTCAAGAAGTGCACGTCTAGAGAAGAAGACACGCACGTGGGTCGATGATTACCCAACAGTGAGATGAATAGGAGGATGACCATAACAGCGATAACAGCTATCACTTATCTGCTGTTTACTCTGTCCTTGGCATTGAGCTAAGCGACTTCCATGTTCTACAACATTTACCCTTCCCAACAACTCAATGTGGAAAATCCTTTTAGGAACCCCACCTTATAGATGAGGAGATCGAGACTTAGAGAATCTACCTTTTTAGGTCCAAGTTCATAAAGCTTATATATTTCCTAATTAGAGTGTGAAATCTCATGGTCTAACCCCAGAGCTTGTCTTCTTCACAGGGTGCTATAGGAGCCTGGGGGAGGAACAGATGCATCAGTCAGTTATGAAGGCTTTAATGTAAGAGAAGAAATCATATTTAATTTGATATTAAAATATGAATAACAGCTTCATAAAAGATGTTGGGGGGACTGGAGTGGAGGAAGGTTGTATTCTCAAGTTGCGAGCAGAGGGAGTGACATGTGCTGTTTCATGGAGACGCAAAATACCATGCTATGCTGAGAGTGCTTTCCTTTGGTTAAGTATGGGAGTGAAGATGGGTCTGGGGTGGGAGGGAAAGAGGGGACCCATGGGACACGGGCCCAGAGAGGTAAGTGGGTTCTAATCATGGAGGGCATGGTGTGCCCAGTCAAGGAGTTTGAAATATATTATAAAGACTTGAAATTCATGCAAGCATCCTAAGGAGTAGAATGACCTAAGGGGATTGTGATGGCAGAGGTCACTCTGGGAGCACTGAGAGGGATGGGAGTGGATGGAGGGAAGAGTGCTGGAGTCTGGCTAGGAAGACGATACTCCTGTTGACTTGACCCATTTGGTCACATCCAAGAAATGAGAAAAAGGCAATTTAAGAGAAAATGAGAAAATAAACCAAGAGGATAGTTGTTATAGAAAGAAATTCCCAGAGAGCCCCCACAGTCCAAATATGTCTTCATATCCTTCCTTCGCCATCCCAGGACCAGAACAGCAAGGTCCTAGGAAATTATAAAGTTGGGTGTCATCCTTGAAGCACACCTTGGGATCTGGCTTACCTCTTGGCATATCTCTTTATTGTTTCAACAGACCCAGTCTGGAGGCCAGAGAAAGAAAATGAACCCAGGCAGCTGCAGATCAAAGGTTAATAGCTCATGCTCTGGGGTCAAACTTCTCACATTTAAATCCTATCCCCTATTCCTCACCATCTGTGTACTCCTGTACAGTTTACCTAAACTCCCCAGGCCTCAGTTTTCCTACCTATAAAATAATATTTTAATAATAATAATAGTAATAATAATAGCATCTATTTCATAAGACAAGTGAGGATTTTATGAAATAATAAATACAAAGCACATAGAATACTGCCTGGTAGATGGAAAAAGTTAGTAATTATTTTCCAGATAACCACAGGCCTGATTTCTGGGGGTTCTCCTTTTCCTGCCAAGCAGGAAAGTGGCTGTCTGAATCTGAAGCCAAGGACTTTTGGCATGAGGAAACATTTTCCAAGAGTTCTACAGGCTCTCCAGCTTTCTTGGGGAGGCCTCTGCACTCTTTCTGTGGAAGATGAACAGGAAGCTGTCCCTTCGCCCCAGTTCACTCACTATCCAGGAGGACTTCTCACCACCGATGAATCCCAGGCTCCTGGATAAACTTCACAGAGCTCCTTTTTCCATGAATCTTAACAGTCAGGCTAAATACAAGCACATTCTGATTTTTAAAAAGTAGACAAATGGAAGCCTGTCTTCGAAATATGTCTTGGGCAATGCGGAATTGCTATTTGGGCCATGAAATTCACTCCTGCCTTCATTTGGCTAGTACACAGAATCAAAGAAGACCTCTAATCTGAAGCATCCATCCTATTTTGTGACCTCCTAATTACTTCACAGTTCAGGGTTTGTCCTCATCCATCATTCATGAAGTCCTGGATTGAAGAGGTCAAACAAAGAGACAAATTTGAAACCTTGGAGGGGGGATTTCGAGGACTTGTATAGCCATAGAGTCTCCAAGTTCAGGCAAGGAATCTAGAAACCTGGAATGGAAATCCACGAGTATGGTTTAAGGTATTCAAGGACACTTGGAGTCCATTGGGCCTACTGTTTCTCTGCACCAATTATCAATCTTTTTAGGGGTATGTCCAATCTGAAGCTATGGCTGGGGCATCCTAACCTTTGAAGGTCCAGGTCTACCTCAAACCTCCTTCAACTCAATCTTACATCCTTGAGCTCTCCAACACTACCATGGGCCATTATTTCACTAGAGATTTTTAACAGGGACAACTCAGCTCTGTACTAACTTCCCCAAGAACCAGGTTCTATTAGAAATCAAGGACCTTATTGGTCATTTACAAATAGTCAATGAAGCTTGAATTGACAAAAATTAAGGCTTGGAGTCACTGCTTCACAGAATCCCACTCACCTGAAAAGATAAGGCTCACTCTATAGCCAGAAGCAGCTGAGTCAAAATTAGAAGCTAAGCTCACACCGGTGAGGCGAGCATGCAGTTGAAAGGCTATCACTTCCCTTAGCTCTACTTCTACCTTATCTATACTTTAGGGAGCAGAATCATAGGGAAGAAGCCCTCACACAAGCTGGCAGAGGCTGCCCCGCTTGAGAAAGCTTCTGTGCCAAAAACTTTATCACCAACACACAATAGCTGCAGCTAACTAAGCCAAACTTGACTGAGCAGCAGATAGATGTCTGTTTTCAGCAGTGGTAGGTTCTAGAACTCCCAGAGGACATTCAATACACCAAAGTGACTCCATATCTCAGCAAAAGAGGCATACACTCTGTTGTAAATCATCCCAGTAGCCCACTGCAGTGCAGTCCACTCAAGTCTTGATGTGTTCCTTAGGACCTTGGTGTGCCCTCAACATCACTGGTCACCTTTAATATCTGTTTCCAGAACATGAATTAGCCTAGAAGCCATAAAGATCACTGCTTATAACTACATAGCATTTCTTTGACACATCACCACTATATGGATGTGTTCCCTCCTGCAGTCACAACCCCATTCATGTGGGAAGGGACACCTCATTATGTCCGGCATTGGCTGTTCCATTTTCACTGCCATCATTGTGCTTATAAAGAAATTCTTTCATCTCTGAGGCTCCCTAGCACCCACTAGCTCTAACTACAGCCCATGTCAAATTCCAGCTCTGGAAAGTGTTTTCCAATTCTGCACAGCCATATCCAGCCCTGTACTGCCTGTCATGCACAGGAGAAAGGCTAGAGGAATGAATGTATCAACAAGCTCTACACAAGAACTTCCATTTCGGAATACTCTACAGCTAGAACTTGTCCATCCATATGGCCAGCAAGGACTTACTGTACACACTGATATCGTCTATTCAAAGCAGTCTGTTTCACAGCTATCCCTTCATCTTCACTCTTTCTCTGAAATCCCACGTCCACTGCCCTCCCAGCAAGTGTACCATAACTAGAGAAACCATAAATCTCTCCAGAAGACCTCTATGATAGTCTTTGATGTGCAAGAGAAGAGTATAGACATCTGACAACTAGCCTGGGATACCTGGAAATGACGTCCAAGGGAGTACATGTATTTCACTGAGAACCAGAGTATGGGCCAAAAAACAAACCAACAAACCAAAACCCAGAAATTCATCCACAACTGCCAGCTGTAGCCTCCAATCTAACCCAACTGCCTCATTTTACGAAATAGTATAAAAAGTTATGGAGCTTTCCTAAAGTATTCTAGATGATGATTAGCACACTAACTTTTTTCCCCAGCTTTGAGGTATAGTTGACAAATAAAAATTGTATATATTTAAGGTATACAATGTGATGTTTGATTTACATATACATTGTGAAATGATCGCCACAATCAAGTCAATTAACATATCCGTTATCTCACACAGAGTCATCATGTTTTTAGTGAGAACAATTAGAATCTACTCAGCAAATTTCAAGTATACAATACAGTATTATCAACTATAGTTACAATGCTGTACATTAGATCCCCAGAATTTATTCATGCTGCATAACTGAAACTTAGTACCCTTTGACCAACACCTCCCGATTTCCCCCACTCTCAAAGGCCTGGTAACCACCATTCCACTCTCTGCTTCTAGGAGTTCGACTTTTTTAGAGTCCACATATAAGCGAGAGCATGCAGTATTTATCTTTCTGTATCTGGCTTATTTCACTTAGCAAAATGTCCTCCAGCTTCATCCATGTTATTGCAGATGACAAAATTTCCTTCTATTTTAAAGGCGAATAATATTCCATTGTGTGTGTTTACATACATACATATATCTCACATTCTTTTAATTCATCTGTCGATGGGTACATAGGTTGTTTCCATATCTTGGCTATTGTAAATAATGCTGCAATGAACATGGAAATGCAGATATCTCTTCAAGATACTGATTTCATTTTCCTTGTGTATATACCCAGAAGTGCACATTGACTTTTAAAGTTATTTAAAAGTAGCATATGAAATCCATGGAAGTGTATAACTTAAAAATGACTACAGTATATTATTACTATTATTATTATTGATATTATGGCAGTTATTCTTCCAACAAATATTTATGGAGGGCCCAGGTTCTGGTATAGAAAGACATCTCCCTTCATCTTGAGAAACCCAACAGCCTAACCGCAAAGACATTACACAGCACGCTCTGCACAATCCACTGTGATAAGAACTTAATAAGAGCACAGACAAAGCTGTGAAAAATTCTGCACTCACATGGCAGAGTCGAGGGAGAATCGCCTGATCTGGACCTACAAATGTAAGTAGATGGTCACTAGATAGTTAAGGACATTTCCTGAAGAAAGAATGGCAGAAACAAAGATATGGAGACCGGAAAGAGGAAGGTATATATTAGGGTATAAAGCTAAGCTGTTGTAATAAAGAGGCTGAAATATAGAGTGATTCAAACAAGACAGCAGTGTATTTATTTCTCTGTCCAGTTGTAGGCGGGCAGTCTGGAGCCAGTAGACAGCTCTGCTCCATGAGGTCAGCAGGGTTTCAGATTCCTTCTTTCTTTCTTTGCCATTTGCCAGCATTCACCAGTACTGGGGCTGTGTTCCAGCCCATAGGAAAGGAGGAAGAGACATGGAACACAATCAATTTCCTCTTTTCACATCATGACCTAGAAGTTGTACATCACTTCCATTCCCATCCCATTTACTGAACTTAATAACATCAAATTTCAAGGAAGCCTGGGAGATGTAGTTTCTAACTGAACCCATAGCCAGTTAAAATCCAAGGGATTTTGTTATGGAAAGGAGGTAGAGAAGCATGTATAGCAAGGGACAATTACCAGCATCTGCTGCAGTATTTGAGGAATCCTGTGTAACTTTTGCCTAATGCGTGGAGGAGTAGCAGGAAATGAAGTTTTTCAGGATGTCTGGAATTAGGTTTAAAAAACCCAGTCTATAATCCAAGCAGAAAGGGCAGATATGCAAGAAAGAGAGAGGAGTACAACTTAAAAATGGATACAATGGCCTATTAGTATTATTGTTAGGTCAGTATTATATAGCCTTCTGAAACAATGGCTTCATGGCATCTAAGAAATCGTCACACTGGGGACCAAACCAGGGTTATGTTTTAAATACAACTGGCATAGAGAGATTGCCAGCTCTCTGCCCTTGTATTATATTATATCAAAATAATTGGCCATAAAAGAGGCCAGAATAGATTAGTTTCTGTGAATTCCTATAAAGTAAAGGGAAGCTCTGTCTCGGTCACAAAGAAACAAGGGATGTGTTATATGATGTGTCTCATGATGTTTATTGGTCATTAGTAGAAAACAAGACATCTTATTAATGAAGCACACAGATTCCATGTTTTATTTCAATCATCAATTGGGTCACACTGGGCTGGAATAACTATATTATGAAGCTGTAGGAGAGAAAGCCAAAAGCAGGAGGAAGTGGTAAGGAGGATGAGATATGAAACGTACAATGGATGTGTGCTATGTGAGGTTATTTTCTGTTTCCCTGCAGCAAGCATAGATCTTACCCTTATGCCATATCACATTGAGGTTTAAGCTAATTATTTACACCCGGAAAATCTAACTCCTTTCAAAGAACCACAATTACAGTCCACAAGGGCAAATCATCACTTTGGAGGTCTCCAGATTTCTCTTGTTGACAAAAGCATCACCTCTGGAGTTTCTCTTGTAATTAGATGGCACATCCTTGTACAAGAAACCACAGCTAAGAAGATCAGATTGATGCTGATGGTGATCGCTGTGGCAGGTGCATCTCCACAGTCAAAGAAACAGCCCTCTTGGAGGCTGAAGACATTTTCTGGACATGCTCATGCTCAGAAATGATGTGTGAACTTTCCTACGCCCCTCCCTCCTCTTAAGTTAGGACCTACTGGAATATTAGTTAGCTGGTGACAATCGGGAAGTACTAGTGACAGATTTTTAGCTTCACATCCACAAGACCAGCTGCTCCATGGTGACCCTGCTTTGGCAAGCTCCACTGGCAGCTGGTTAAATGTGTTGCTCTTGGCAAGTACCCACCAGCTGTTCCCACCTGTGGTCACATGCAGGATCTGTCAATTATGCTTATTAGATCTGTAAATCTGAGGGATAATCCGACCTGTTACAAAGAGCCTCATACACGGTATAGGCAAATTTAGTGAATCTCCTTTTAGCACGTGATTATTTCACACATGGCTTTTCATTCTCTTTCTCTTATAGCCACACAATCACGCGGTGCTTGACCAAGAAACTAATTAATAGAAAAGTCACTCTGCTGTAGGATAAAAAAATACATAAGATATCAGAGCTTGATCCCCTACCAAGGATGTGCCCCTGATCAAACTCATTAATTCAAGAACCCATTACTTTCACTCCCTCACTTCTTACTTTCTCTTTCTGCATGGCAGTTTAAGCCATATAATTTGCCACCTGAAAGAGTTACGTAAGGCACAGAGCATGAAATACTCCGAGAAGTCACCCTATTAATTAGACTCTCACATCATAGGATCATAAAAATAAGTGTAGAAGATCTGCAGCATGAGGTCATTTTTGCCCATCTTCCTCCTCTCTGCCTTCTGCCCAAGTAGGATTATTTCCTATTGTATTTACTGTTTCTTTGTCCACTTAAGCAGGAAATAGATTAAATATGGCGCTTTCTCAGTGGTCCATCCAGTGTTATCACAAAAGTTCCCAAAGTAATTGACACTACCTCCCTTGAACCTGTGTGATGAATTCTCACTCAGTGGCCTTTCTGCTATAAATACAGGACCTGTCCCAACTGACATGCTTGTATTATTGGACAGACTTTAATCTCAGCATTATACAGGTCTGCATTTTTCCTCTGCCAAACACTATTTGCAGTTCTGTCCCAGATGCAACAACCTAATCAAAACAGAATTTCATAGAGCACTATGCAGAGGATTGGTTTCTAGGGGACCATGCAACAGGTCTCTGTATGTTTACTGCCTTCTTTTATGAAACTTGATACAATGCAATTGGCAGATTGCATGTTGAATACTGGGACTCGACTCATAAGAAATGAGTTGTAAATAATAAGGTTTAGCAGCAGCCACGTACATTTTCAAGTACTCATAATGCCAACATTCTCAACCATAACATCGTTGACGTCAAATTGACACTGCACATTTCTGCCTTTTCTACATTGTCTTTCTTGGAGACCCATATCATCAACTGAATTGCATCCCTGACAACAAATGCTGTTACGTTTAGAGTGGAAAAGAGAAACCTTTCAATGACAGACAGAAACAGGAAAGCCTTTCAGAGCACTCTGCTGCAGAAATGGTCAAAGGACAAAAGAAACAATTAGAAATGATAGAAATAACAGAAGTTTTGAGCTGAAAGAGTTTTTGGAAACCACCTACTTAGAAAATCTGCAGTTGGGACCTGCTTTATTATTAGAAAAGCAACATTACCTGAAAGTTAAAAAAAAAAAGGAGAATGCCTAGATTTCAATCCTTGACCTGTCACCCACTAGTGGTATGAATGCAAGTTAAATATTATAACCAAAAAGAACTTTTTAAATAATAAAAAATTAAATATCTGTAAGATATTATTAACATTCCTACCAGGATCAGCATCTAATCCAACATCTTCATTTTATAAATGCAGAAACCAAGGCTCAAAGATACTAGAAAATTCATTCAGGGCACCAGATGGTACACAGTAAAGCTAAGCCAATAATCAAAGTCTGTCATTGCCCACTGGGTAGACTTCCCTTTACATAACATAGAAGATTCACAAAATTCAAATTTGCTCGAAGATAAGTGCAAAGTAAAAGTGTGATATATTCTTCCAAAAAAAAAACCACCCAACCTTGCTCATGTACCCTGCTGCCTCTACCATTTTAGCACTTTTATAATATATTATACTTGCAGACTGGGATATAACAATTAGTTAATTGAATCTTTGTAGCAGATGGTGGAAGTTTATGAATTGAATCAATTAATGAATAAATAAAAATAAACTGTTGCTCTCATTAGTGTCCCTAAAAAAATATGTAAATAGCACGTACTCATTTTCATAGTTCACAGATGGAGATTTTGAGGCCCATAGAGGTTCCATTTGCTCCTGGGCAGGTGAATAACAGACAGATATTTAGTTCAAAAAAAAATGTCAACAGGCTTTCATTAGCTTTTTTAAAGCTTTTTTTCTTTCTTTCTTATCCAGAACAAAACTTAGCAGAGGCTGTTTACAGTCTTTTCTTCCTTTCTCCTTATCTACCATTTCGTAATGCAATCTGGCCTTGGCACAAGACAGCTAGTTGCACAAGCTGGGAGCAGCCTGGATATCAGTCAAGCCTCTGGCCTTTTCCTCCCGAAAGTTCTCTCATCCAGAAGGCCAGAGACTAGAGGCCGTGGAACCAGTGCCTGAGAGGGAACAATGGAATCGTCCATCATGTAAAGCATTAGTCACAGTCTAGATGTTTTCATTTCTAGTAGTTTCTATGCAGAAGGAAAAGGAGGGAGATTGTTGACTTGCTCATGGTATGGCATTTCTAACAATCCCACCATCTGGAGGGGTTTTGCTTCTGTCCAAAAGTAGCCCTCGAAACACACCCAAAGCTATACCTGTCCCTTACGCCACCTTGGTGGTACCGATGTAGAGTCAGAACTTCCAAAATATTTTGTGAGGCAGCCTTGTGCCATGCAGCATTTCACTGATAGTACCACATTAAAATGTCATTTCAGGCAATTAATATTTTATTTATACACACATAAATATTTATTATAAATGACTATTTAAATAGCAGCTCATGAGAAAACAAATCTATTACGTTTGTATTAAAACATCTTCAGATGCTTCATGATAGGAATATTTAGACAAACTGTTAGAAATTTATGCCAACTTTCCTGAGAAGTCTGGGACAAACCCAGTTAGACTTCCCCATTCAGCTGAGGGGCCAAATTTGATAGATGCCACAAACATAAGGGGAAAAAAATTCATCTCCAGTTCCTCTTTCTAATAGATGGACAGATTCTGCCTTCCTGACAAGGAAACCAAAAGGCATCCTTTCTTTTAAGAAAAATCTTGTCTTAAAAATTGTCAGAAAGAATGGACTCATTCTGGACAATTGTCCCAGGCGTAGTTGAAATCAAAATATGTTACATGTTTAAATGTATCTGCTTAAGCATCTTCAGCTATTTTAATCAGTTCTCAAACATTCGATGAGCAGTCCTATTTTTCAACGAGAAAGAAAAATGGTTATTGCCTGCATTGATCTGCTGTCGAGCACATCACCTTATCCTACTCAGTTCTGAAAATATAATTAAAATATTCTATTTTCATACTAGTGGCTCATCAAAGTATAAGAAGCTAGGTGTACGTTTTCCTTTTTTATGGCTCTTTAGTTTAGAAAAGAAGGTAAATGAGACTGATCGCCTCAACTGGCTGTAACTGATTTATTTCTGATGAAATTCACTGCAATTTCTATATATCACATATTTCCACCTCAATTACTACACTATTTGATCGGACTTTATTTAACTTTCTTCACGTAGTTGCACTGTAACTATTGCACAAACATCCTACAAGACATGCGCACATTTGAAACTTTAAAAGTACAATGACTGATTTGATAGCAAAGTTGCAGTTCCCCCATATATTTCCAAGAATTGCCCTTTGGAACACTCTGTTGTTGTCACAACATGTCTCTCAGTTATGCTTACTTTAATTGCTCTTGGCTTTTGGTACGAGACAAGTTCACTCTAATACATTACCAAGGGGTCTGAAATAGCATCGTAATCCATAAGGGTCATCTTGTGAATTCTAAGATCATCCAACTCCTTTACCTGCTTTAATGATCTGAAATATATTTTTGAAAACTGGTGTTATTATTTGCAGTGGAGAATATCATATAACAAAAAATATGGACTGGATATTTTGCATAATGAAATCAAGATAGAGATGGGCATGCATTATGGAATAGAAACGAGAAATCTGGAAAGACATACTGGATGGTGATATCTGATGGGCACAGCTTTGAAATAAAATCTTAATAACCTGAGGAAATCATTTTAAAGACTTTCAGAAAAACTCAGACATACTAGAACAGCTATTTCTTTGCCTGGCAATTTTTGGCCCATAACCACAGTAAACAATCTTGAGTGCACTTAAAATGTTGACAACATTGTTTTGAAATGTTTGTCATAAGGTCATATGCCATAGTGAATTGTCCACTGGAAATGAATAAGTGAGTGGTATGATATCATTAAAGAGCACAACTTCTACATGCCTATTTCCAATTAACCACTTGTAACCTGGCTACAAATACAAATTTGAATCACTTGCTCAGTTCTCTTTCTTTCTTATACAAGCAAAACCATGATCCAGTATTGTGTTTTGCTCCAATAACATAAATTGCAATAATTCTCAAAGCAATGAGACCTATCAACCTGTTCCAAAAACATCTAGCCATCATTCCATGGAGATTGTGATGTTTTGTTTATTTGTTTGGAGGGTCTGCTCTTTTATTCCAGAAGCAGTGGCTATTTTTGGAATTCAACTTTTTATTCTTCCTTTAATCAAACCCAGAATGCAATGCTTGTAAACTGTACCAATGTGCCACCTATCCTCTATTTATTACATCTCATGCTTTAAATATCACCTCTGACAAACAAAAGAAAAGCAAATGTCCCTAAATTTCCTGAAGGGCTGAAACATCAAGCCCGGATTATTATTGTTTATGTCTCAGCTTTAGCAGCTCCAGTGTCTCCATGGTCTGCTGTGTGCCGGGCTGGCAATGATGGATGGCCATTACGGCAGCTTATTGGAAATGGCTTGATTTATAACCTGTTCTCCTGCCTCAGTCTAATGGCTTCATTTCTTTCCTCCAGTGCGTGATGCCACAGCCAAGGTCATTGCGCCAATGGCCTTTTGTTGTTAGTCTGCTGATGACCAGTGTGCCCGGGAGTCAGCATGGGGAGGGGTGAAGGGGAGTAGGAAATGGGTGGCAGGGGGAGCAAGGGGGTGGGGAAGCTCCAACCTTTACATTTTAATTTTTTTTTCATCTCAGTCTCTGATAACTGCAGTAGAACAGTAGATTAAATGCTGTCTTCTATTTGCTTCCCGTGCTTGCCAGACAAGGAGCTGCTTTATGATCCTCAGTGGGGAAGTCTATTACTCACCTCTACTTTAAATGACCAACATCAAATATATACAGCTCCCATTAAAGCTGAGATCAATAAAAATGCCATTAAGATAGTAAAAGTTGCTGATATTAGTGAAGCCCCCAAACAAAATATTTGATTTTCTTTCAGGTTGTTAGTGAGATGGAATACGAACATAGAAGTGAAAGGAGAACTGGCCATGCCTATGGTCAATAATTTATCTCAGAGATTCATTCAGCCTCTCACCCAATATTTCCCTCCTGTCTATTGATTCCTCATCATTATTTGTCATAAGCTGTCCTAACTCAAGGAGAAAATATGCCCTGCCGGTCCAAGGGGAGTCATACCTGGAGAAATAGAAAGGAATTTCATTAAAAGCAAGAAAGAACTGCTGGGGCTTTGAGAAACTCCAACAGCAAGTTGCCAAGACTTTTGTTAGAGACTTGAAGCAAGTGGTGGGAAGCTCAGCAGCCCTGCTCGTGGA
This sequence comes from Equus przewalskii, assembly GCF_037783145.1. NCBI lineage: Eukaryota > Metazoa > Chordata > Mammalia > Perissodactyla > Equidae > Equus > Equus przewalskii. Next base: position 34,501,876 of record NC_091844.1, read on the forward strand.
CGTCGTGAAACCTGGACAGAGGCTGTTCTCGTTATGGTTCAAGGGAAATCCAAGACCTTCCCTGTGTATGATCCCAACTTCCAAAAACTGTGTGTGCGTGTATACACACACATGTGCACACAGACACACACATACAAACATGTGTGTGTGTGTATGTTTTTCTTTTCATGTTTTCTTTTTCACGAGAATGCTGCAAGTCAATTTTCCCAACTGGGCTCTTACAGGTACTAGAGGGAAGTCAACGGTTTTAGAGATACACTAGTAAAGAGTATACAAGATTATGCCTATGTCATTAAGTCAAACTAAAACCCCAAAGGTAAAAGCGGGGCACATGAAATTAACCACTTGGCCAAAGGGCCAGACCCTGGATTATGCATAAAAATAGGAAAAACTGAGAGTCACATATTAGCAGTTCTAGAAATATCTTCCTTTTATTTTATTGTAAATAAAAGAAAAATATCAGTGCCATAACTCCAAATGTCAGAGCCTACAGTATGCCTAGGTACATGAAGTGCTATCATAGAGATGAAAATTATGATTTACTTGGATGTTTGCTAATATCTACATTTGATTTTGTTATGTTAGTTAATAAATGAGAAATTACGTATGATGTTTATTCCTTTCAGTTATTTAACTTGTAGCCCATAAGGCTGTATCTTTTTAATTTTATGGCTTCAGGCATAAAGTTTGAATAAACCTCTGAAATCTCCCTTTAAGTTCTTAAGAAAAAGTTACTGCTAAAGTAAAGGTGAAGATGGGCTTGTTTGAATTCATCTCATCAGGAAATGGGACTGTCTCAGGGGAAAGAGGAGGATGGCTCAGGCAATCTATACAGAACCCGTTTCACCATTCTAAGTAAATTAATGAGTTGTTAATTATCCACTAACCAGTTAGTTAGAGGGTATCTACCTAAATTTAGTAAATAACAAACATTAGTGACTTCTAGATTTAGCCACATTGTCTATATAACTCTATTGTCTAGTTAAAAAATAATTATCAAGCCACCACTCTGGGCCAGTGGGACTGACAGTCCGTGTGAGGCAAGCTACATGTCTAGACCTCATTTAATTCCTGCAAAGGTCTACATCCATCATGATTGTGTACAAGTAGGAAGACTGGTTAAGAGATGAATGCCATTTAGTTTCTAAACAAAGATTATAGAAGAAAGGGAAGATAAAAGGAGGGAGATAGGGCCAGCAGGAAGGGATGTGGGAAAGAGGAAAGATGGGAGGGAGGAAGGAAGGAGGAAGGAAGGATGCAGGGAGGGACCAAGGGAGGAAGGAAGGTTGGATGTTCTCATGCATGGAACTTCCGGCTGGCCTTTACATTAGTTGTGCAGTGCCGCTTCCTCCTGATGTAAGAGCACCCCTTGTACCTACAATTTCCCTCCCTTCGCCTCAGCTATAATCACTAAACACGTGGTCTAGGCAATGGCTGTTGTTTCGGCCATGATTTCTGGGTGATGCAGAAGGGAAGGTTGTTCACTGACAGCTCTCCACTGGCAACTCTCTCCTGAAGCTACCTCTGCTGAAGATCAGAGCCAACTGATGGATGCACACCCCTTCCTAGAGGAGCCCTCAATCAACGACTATGGAGGGCGGGGCAGGTAGGGCGGAATAAAGTTAGGCTCAGATCTCAAGTGTATCCTGACCCCTACTAAACTTCCTGTGCACTGTCTTCATCCTCACAGAGTCTGCTTCCAGGGAGCACAACCTGCAACATTTTCTGAATAAGGCTCTGCACACAAGCCGCACACACCTCATGGACATCATGAAAGAGCCAGAAAGAAAGTCAGTAGTCTCTGCTCTAGTGTTTGGCCTGCTTCTGTGACCTTATCACTGCAGTGAGAGACCTCACTTGCCTAGAGAACCCTTAGGTGCCCTGACTCATAGAATTGGGCTCTCCTCTGTTTTGTTTTTGTTGTTGTTGTCGTTTTAACCACCTTAACTATTTTTAAGTGTACTGTTCAGTAGTGTGAAGTATGTTCATGTTGTTGTGAAACAGATCACCAGAAGTTTTTCATCCTGCAAATCTATACTCGTTAAACAAATCCTCATTCTCTCCTCCCTGCATCCCCTGGTAGCCATCATCATACTTTCTGTCTCTGAATTTGACTCCTCTACGTAACTTATACAAGTGGAATCACACAGAATTTATCTTTGTGTGACTGGATTATTTCACCTAGCATAATGTCCTCAAAGTTCATCCATACTGAGCATGTGACAAGATTTCCTTCTTTTGTAAGAATGAATAATATTCTATTTTATGTATATGCCCCATTTTGCTTATCTGTTAATCTGTTGATCTATATTTGGGTTATTTCTACCTCTTGGCTATTGTGAATAATGTTGCTATGAACATGGCTAAGCAAATATCTCTTCCAGACCCTACTTCCAACTTTTTCATGCACTTATACTCATAAGTGGGATTGCTAGATCATATGGTAGTTCTATTTTTATCTTTGTGAGGAATGGTCATTCTGTTTTCCAAAGTGGTTGCATTACTTTACAATCCCACCAACAGCACAGAAAGGTTCTGGTTTTTCCATATCCTCACCAACTCTTGTTATTTTCTGTTTTTTTGATAGTAGTAATCCTAATGGGTGTAAGATGGTACCTCATAATTTTGATTTGCATTTTAGCAATGATAGTGATGTGGAGCATCTTTTTATGTGCTTGATGGCCATTTGTATATCTTTTTTGGAGAAATGTCTATTCAAGTCCTTGGCTCAGTTTAATCAGGTTGTTATTTTGTTGTTGAGTGGGAGGAATTATTTACATATTCTAGATATTAATCCCTTATCAGATACATGATTTGCAATATTTTGCCTCATTCTGCAGGTTGTGTTTTCACTCTGTTGATAGTGTCCTTTGATGCACAGAAGTTTTCAATTTTGATGTAGTCCCATTTGTCTAATTGTGCTTTTGCTGCCTGTGCTTTTGAAATCATTGTCACATCCAATGCCACGGAGCTTTTCTCCAATGTTTGCTTCTAGGAGTTTTATAGCTTTGGGTCTTACATTAGGTTTTTAATCCATTTTGAGTTAATATTTTGAATATGGTGTAAAATAAAGCTCTGACTTTCTTCTTTTGCATGTGGATATCTAGTTTTCCCAGCATCAGTTGTTGAAGAGATTGTCCTTTCATGTTAACACCATTGTGAATGACCCTTATTCCCTATCTCACACCTGGGCATCTCTTTCCTAGAAAAAAGCTTCTTTCTTCCACTGAAGCCTGTCTCCTGGATTGCGTTACTCTGGATTATCAGATTTCTCTGTAATTAGGTTGACTACGCCAATAAATGTCTTCAGTGATACCTGGAATTTGCTTTGTATGAAGAGAGAGTACGCAGGTAGCCCATTTTTAGTGGATAGGTGAGAAATTTGCACTAAAACTCAAATGTGCAAGGCACATCACATTCCTTTTTATTTCTTTTAAATTACTGAATATCCAATTTATTGCTCCATTCTGCAGGATTGCTGGAAAATTCAAACTCAGGATTATGTGGGCTAGGGGACTGTTTCTCCTGAATCCTGGAAGCTGATACGGGACCCAGAAAATGAGGAAAGGGCTGTCTTGTCTTCAGCCCAATATGGTAGCCATAGTACCCTCCCTGTCCAAGTATGTGAGGGCCCCTGAAGGCAGAGCTTCTGCTGATTTTATGCCAAACTTGTCCATGAGGTTAGCTATTATTTCAAACATGAAGAGCAGTAGTTGATATTTATAGAGGGCTTACTATGTGCCAGGTGTTGTTCTAAGCATCTTCCATGAATTAACACATTTAATCCTCACATGCATTCTATGAGATTAATGTATTATTATTGCTCTTTCACAGATAAGTAAACCGAGGCACAGAGAACCAGGTAGAACAAGGCCCAGCGGCTCTACAATGGCGGACTGGAATTTTAACCAAGACGTGCTGGCTTCAGAGCCCATGCTGTTCATCACAGTACTTTATCTCCTTCGTTACAACAGTTCACTTCCTCCCAAGGAAGCAAGTCTAGAGGCCCTGCCACCTGTGGGGGACACTCCTGAAGAGTGAGGCATAGGTCCTACTTCTTACAGAAAGTGTCTGCTTCTCAACCTGGGCTGGGCTGGGGGCAGAGTCTTTTCCATTTTGCTCTCCTGATCTTCAGTGTCCTCTTTCCACCGCATAACAGCCACAAGCAGGTCAGGCTTGGTAGAAAACCAAACATGGGAAGGAGTTTTCTTAAAGTAGCTTCTGATCTCTGCTGGCAACAGAAATCTCCCTGAGTCAGCAGAGCAGAAAGGCCTGGCTACCTGCTTGGAATAGGAAAAAAGAAGAACGTACAGGGCTGAGACTCAAACTAACAGCCCCATGCATTTTCCTGCCAGCTTATTATAAATCCTTCCTACTGAGGGCCTTTGCTGACATCCCGTCAGACCTGGGACTGGCCCCTTATGTTTGTTTATTCATAAAAGACAACACATAATTCTCCTCAGTCAAAGACTTCTCCTTGAAGCATTACACGGAATGAGAAGCACTGGATTTTTCCCATGGTTTGTAAATCACTAACGGGAGGAGCAGTCCTGGCTGGGTCAAGTTGGAGTGGAGATCCCACTTCAACAATGGGAGGCTGGATCCTGCCGTGTGTCACCAGGACACTGGTCATCAGAGTACAGTGCTTCACCTGTTAAGCCTACACATGCTGTTTGCTGGCTCTTATGAAATACGGCAACATGTGGGCTGAAGGTAAGTAGCAGGGAGGCCGCAAAGGACATCGTGGAGTCAAGAGATGAATGTCCGGAGGGTTGAGAAATAGAGTTGTCAAGGCCAAAACAAGCTTGGTCTCTGTTTTTCCTGTTTCTTTCCCCACATCCCTCTCCATTAATCACTCACACATTTATCAAACTGGTTAAAAATATCTCAGAAAATTTAAACCAAATTCTTAACCCTAAAGAGTTTAAACCAAATTCCTAACCCTAAAGAGTTAATATAACATTTGCTAAATAAGCACAAATACATTTCAAGCAAAAGTCACTGGTCAGAGTTGGTTGACTGGGGGGTTTCAACAAAATTGTTTAGTCTTGCTATCAAGGCTATCACATTATAGGTGGGATAAGAAGAATTTTAAAAGCAAATGCAGGGCCTGGATCTGTGATCTGGAGGGTTTTTGTAAGTCCCTACTTGCCAGCTTATCAATGACAATGACATATCTTGCCAGTTTGTGATAAAGACAAGCTTGATGAGGTAATGCACACATTTAACTAATGAGCTATAATGAATAAAGCATTGGTAAGGGTAGGCTGGTGGGAAAATGGGTTTGAAATAACAAGTACAAACCGTTTACTAAACTGGGATGATGAGAATTAGATATAGCATGCTTTTGGAGCATAGAAGCAATACCACTGATGCAATTACCCAGAAAATGAGGCTAAACAAAAGTCTGTTTTGAGAAGCACAGAATCCCAGAAAGCCAGTAATCCATCTAATAAAATCCACAAGGTCATGAACAAGGAACAAGTGACTGCCGCCATTTTGGATTCACTACCTGGGTGTACTTTTCCCCTTTTTCTAGAGCTCCACAAAGTTGACAAGTAAGGATGGTATTTGATAACACCTTCTAAAGCTGAAACTCCTTGCCTTGTTACATACTGGTTCTGTAACTAGTTTCAGCTAGTAGATTTATGTTCTTTCTGATTGGCAAATGAAGGAAAAACCCTGCAGAAGAATAATGTGTTCAAGATCTTCAGGCGCTTGGCAAGTGCCAACTCCTTGATCCTTACAGAACCGGTGGCATAAAAAGCATTTGAGGCCTTAGGAAGTGAGTCATAAACCATTAAACCATTAAACCAGTTCAGTGACCTCGATAAACACAGTGACAGCGAAGCCAACCCCCTCATTCAGGTTGCTAAAAATGTTCTGTGGGTGTGACAAAGTTAGGCTTCCCCCAATCCAGGGTGGAAACAACGGTAAAGAGGTTTTCATAGTTCCTAGCCTCTCTGAAGGAGGTTTAGAGGTGCATGACAGATGTTAAATCTTCCAGTGATCTTGGCCTTGGAAATGCGAAAACTTCCACTTATCCATGAATAGCAAAAGACTGTGAGGTTGCAGGAAGTGTCTTGAGCGACTTGGTAGGACCATGAGTTTAAAGAGATGATCACTCTGCGACATGTAGAGTGGTGGCTGAGAGCTCAGACTCTATAGAGTCTAGGACTCTAGAGACAGGATTTAAATCCCGAGTCTTTTCCTTGATAGCTGCCTGAATTTGGGCAAATACTTGATCCCTTTAAGCCTCAGTTTCCTCACCTGTACAAAGGGGCTAGCACGTGTGCCTTCCTTCTAGGGTGGTTGTTATCAATGGAGGCAATTTTGTCCTGCAAGGGACATCTGGGAACATCTGGACGCATATTTGGTTGTCACACTGGGGTTGAGGGTCGGGGGGAGTTGCTGGAATCCAGAGGGGAGAGGCCAGCAATGCTGCCCAACATCATGCGGTGCACGGGACAGCCCCACAACAAATCATGATCAGGCTCAAAATGTGCAGAGCGCTAAGGCTGAAAAAGTCTGCCCTAGGGTTATTTTGAGAATTCAAAACAATAACTCATGTAGAAGCTCTTAAAAGAGTCCCAGTATCATAGTATCATAGCAAGTCATCTGTTATTATTATAGGTTTGCTTTCATAAGACATCACACAGTCTACCTATAGGTAAATAAATTGACTGTAAAAAATATATATAATTTGTTAACAAACATAAATAATTTGCACTCTGAATTCATTACTCGTTGTGCATACACTAATGTCAGGATGTTGCTCTAAGGAGTAAAATGTTCCTCAGTCTGCGACAGTCCTAACATAGGTGGTGCTGGGGATATGGAGCAGAATTCCAAGGCTGCATTCCGTCCTGGAGGTGATCTTAGAAACAAGCGATGAAGGAGGCAGCAGCTGTGGCAGCAGCTATAACCTATCCATTCTGTCCTCTGGGTGCCTCTTAGGGAAGAGAGAGTGCCTCTCTCTCTAGACCTCAGCTTAACTGGCCTATTTCATGGCTGGACAAACATAGACTCCTCAGCCTCTTTTATATCCTTGACTGAACTGTAAGCGTCCAAGAGTGTGACACAGAGTGAAGCTGGGATGCTGCTGAAAGAGCAGTGCTTACAAAGAAGACTGCCTCCCCCGCAGGGTGGCATCAGGCCCGGATGAGACCGATGGTGAGCAGCAAGTCTCCTCAGGCTCAGAGAGTGCTGCTGTGCATGGAGTATTTCCAGGGATCTGCTCTCTCCCAGACTTCATTCTCAGCCCACGGTGACGTCTAGTGTTGAATGACGAGTGTTGTCAGGTTCAGTGGGCATTGCTACCAGGAGGGGCATTTCTGTGGAGCCAATGACCCCCAAATACTGTCTCCAGTCCTTGACAAAGCCTAACGTCCTGCCAATCTCCTCAGATTGGGGGCACTGCTATTAAGGGAGGCATTTGTGTGGAGCTTCTCCCTCCCAGATGCCCTTCCCAGCCGTTGGTGGGGCCTCAAGTCTGGCAACCAGTCTCTGAATACCTTCAGAGACGTCTGAAGAGAGCACTGTTATTATGAGGTGCATTTCCATGGTGCTGCTGCCTCCCAGAGGTCCTGCTTCATCCTTGGCGAGAAACAAAGTCCAGTAAATCTGTTGAGGTCCAGAGAGTCCTGCTCTTGTCGGGTGCATTTTTACGGAGACATTGCCATCCATAGGTCCTTCCCAATCTTTCATGAGGTTTATAGTACAGTAAATCTCAGACTCAGAAAACTCTGATCCTGAGAGGTAGATTTATGTGGGTTCTGTCTCCAAATCATCCTTCCAAATCTTTGTTGAAGCCTACAGTCTGGGCTCAGAGGGCGCTGATATTGCAGAGGTGATTTCTCAGAAGCTGCTGCCTCGAAGGTGCCCTTCCAGCTCTGGCGGAGGCCTGAAGGCAAGCAAGAAATGTCCTCAGGTTCCGAGAGTGCTCCTGAGAAGTGGAGCAGTTCCTAGGTGCAGTTGTCTCCCAGACACCTTTCCCAGGCCTTGAGGAAAGCTAAACACCAGCAAGATAGCTCCTCAGTATTGGAGAGCCCTCTGGCAGAGGAAAAGAGTTCTGAAGAGCAGCTGCCTCCCAGATGCCCTTCTCAGGCCTCAAGAAACCCTGAATTTAAGCAACAGGTCTCTTCAGCTTCCATGAGTGTTATTGCTGAGAAACGCGTGTTCGAGAGCAGTCCTGGTAGCTGGTCCCACCGAAAGGCCCAACTTCTCTCAACAGGGCCGAAAAACCCAGCCAAGACTAAGGCTCTGAAGACCTCATTAAGAGTACTCCAACTCTTGCTACCAAACCTGTGAAGTGTACCATTTCTCCTCCCTGGCAAAGACCCATTTCTAAGGTCCCTAATTCTAAAAAGGAGCTCAACAGGAGACATTGCCCAATACCCATAAAGTCCAGAATTGTTTGATGGAGTGACCAAAGGGAACACCACAGAAGACGGTAGTTGAAATGAGTCCAACCAGAGAAACCCTGAGGTTCTTGAGAGTAGTGGTAGAAATAATAACAGCAATTCAACCGCACAGATCGACAATCTGCCTGATGGTGCAAACCCTTTTGGAGTCTGACTCCAAACGTCTTCCTGGAAGAAGCACAAAAGGGAGAAACAAGATGATTTTACCAAGCTACCCTTGCCGCCCTTGTGCCCAATTTGATCATCTCTAGCTAGAGAAGGGTGAGGCAGAACAAGCGCTGTCCAGGGGGCTCGTAGGCCTTCCAAAGAAGCTCCCACAATATCTGGTTTGGCAGAGTGACTGGTCTGGGCCAAATTTGAAGGTGTGGCCAAAAAGCCACCTGCTTGCAAGAAAAGGCTCCTAAAACACAGGCAAATGATACCATTCCAGAGTCAGGAGGTGACCACAATGAGGCAGTCCTCAGTTTGAATTCTCTTGTGCCACACCAGGCTCCTCGTAAAGCCTTATACACGGTGTTCATGCCCCTCCCCTGCCTTTGCTCAGGTTACAGCTGACAGAGAAGGACAGACTCACTTCTTTTATCCTATCCAAATTTTACCAAGCATATCTCAAGTTCTTCTTCCTCCAGGGAGACTTCCTGGATACAGTGCCATGTCCACGCCCAGGGTCCGAACTGGTGAAACCAGTGTGTGTGACATTAACCATGTGGCCACAGGGCCAGCCCCCTAAGTCAGTGGTTCTTAATCTTTTAATGTGGATCAGAACCACCCAGAGGGCTTGTTAAAAGACAAATTGCTAGACTTCAGACCCAGAGTTTCTGATTTAGGTCTGGGGCAAATCCAACAATTTGAACATTTCTAGTAAGTTCCCAGTGGATGCCCTACTCCTGATTCAGGGACCACCTTTAAGAACCACCACTTAAGCTAACACTGGACTTACCACTTCCTGGCTAATATTCGCAATTATTATGGCTTAAGTCTTCGTTAGTACATGGTCTGTGGACCATCTGCATCAGAATTATACGCACGCATTTTAAAAAACAAACAAATTTCTTTTCCCCACTCCAGACCTACTGAATCAAATTCCTAGTGAAGGATGGAACCCAGGAATCTGAATTTTTAGCAGATTCTCCTAAGTGACTCTAATGCACTGTAAAATTTGATAATTACTGGTATATGCCTTAGATCTTAGCTCAAGATACATTGTTTTTATGTTGTTATTCCATGTATTATGTTATGCTGTCAAATTTAAACCCTTCTTAAGTACTTCCAGGTACAAATACTGTATTTGAAAACTTTTTTTTTTTTTTGAGGAAGATTAGCCCTGAGCTAACTACTGCCAATCCTCCTCTTTTTGCTGAGGAAGACTGGCCCTGAGCTAACATCCATGACCATCTTCCTCTACTTTATATGTGGGACACCTGCCACAGCATGGCTTCTTGCCAAGCAGTGCCATGTCTGCACCCAGGATCTGAACCGGCGAACCCCGGGCTGCCGAGAAGCAGAACATGCGATCTTAACCATGGTGCCACCTGGCTGGTCCCTGAAAACATTTTCAAACTCTAAATTGATGGACTTATATTATTATCAGTAGTAATAGTAGTAGAATATCTTCCCAAAGAGAAGATAGTCACTTTGAGGTTAGTTTCTCTCTGTATTTTTGTTGCCTACAAGACCTAACAGAAAGCTGGGCACAAATTCAACAAACACTTGTTCATTGGTAATAAAAAAAAACACATATATACGCATGTACGTGTGATGTGAAATAAACACATGGGAGAGAATCTAAATGGAGAAGGAGTTCAGTGAGATAAGTTCACGGGGCTGTCCAAAGAGCCTAGATTTCCATGTGCCTATGAAAAGCAGCCTGCATGGGCAAGAAGCCGTTTTCTTTGCAGTTTCCTAGGGGGAAATCCCTTTCCAGAAAGTCTCATAGGGATGGCTACCTAGGGAGCTAAAGTTATGTGTTCAGATGAAGCTCTTTCTCAGGAGGCTGATAGCTCACAGTTTAGGAAATCAAGTGTTTGAGGTAAAAAAGAGTCTTTTTGTTTGAAATTGTATCCCCAAATTATACCGAGCAGATGTGTAGTTTTAGAGCTCCAACAGACACTGAACACCCTTCACTCCATCACTTTTCTCTGAGTTTGGAGTTTTGTATCATTGATGATGCTCTTGGTTACAGGTAGTAGACCAAAGTGCTGACATAGAAAAATGAGTTATTACTTCACAAAATAGGAAATCTGGAGCCATGACGGTATAGGAAATTCAGTAGCTCAACAGTCCCCAATGATACACGTGTTTTCCCTCCGTCCACTCTGCCATCTCCAGGGCACTGGAGAGCTCTCCCTTTCTGCACAAGTTGACTCCAAGAATTATGTTTAGACAATGTTATATCCAGAAAGAGAAAAGCATTTTTCTCATGTATATACTTTTATTAGCAAGAAAAATTTTTCCAGAAGCACCTTAGCGTATTTCCCTTCTGGTCCCATTGGCCACGAAGGGGTCACATATCAATGCCAAAGCCAATCACATCGAACAATTCATTACTTGGGATGGGAAGGAGATCATTTCCCTGAACATACATGTTTAGGGACTGGGCAGAGACACCCCTAAACCTGGGGTCTTCCAGGAAGGAAGAAATGAGGCAGTGGGAATGGCAATTGGGTAAGTCACTAACGGTGCCTACCATATTGGTCTTCAAATGACCTAGATCTGAAATATTGAATTTAAACATTGAATTTGATATTTGAAGCAGACTCTCAGACACTACCTCTTCAAGGCTTAGCAGGGCTGTCACTAAGTAAACATGAGCAATTCACTTCGATGCTCTGGCCTTTTGTGTTTTTACTTATAAAATGACAGTAAACATAAGAGCAGAGACCCCAACAATTCTAGCTGACACTTAATGGCACATAATGAGCTTATACAACGTGCCAGGAACTGTGCATTTTGCCTTTTGATACTTACAACAGGGCTATGAGACAGGAACTGTTGGAACTCTCATTTTTACAGAGGAGTAAACTGACCTGCAGAGAGATTGCGACACTTACCCAAAGTTGCACGGCCAGTAGATGGTGGAGTCAGGCTGGAAATCAAGACTGAGTGCTCCAGAGGAGATCTCTGCAGTCATCTCCGGCTCTGGACAGGTTCAGAAACACTGGGAAAACAGGTCGTAATATGTTTAGCAGAAATCTGAAATGTCAGGGGTTAAGGTAGAAAAGTAGGTGGAAGAATCATGGAATTAGAGCATAAACAGAAAAGATAGAGATATTTGTGATAGAATTAGGTTTACCAGATAAAAGTAGAGGATATCCAGTGAACTTTGAATTTCAGACAAACAATGGATAACGTTTTAGTAAAACCATGTCCTAAATATTGCATGAGACTTGTTTATACTAAAAATGATTTGTTGTTTATCTGAAATTCAAATTTCACTGTGTGTCCTACAATTTTGTTTGTTAAATCTGGCAAACCTAGATGGACTGGATTACAACTGCCAGGGAGGGTGGATAGGTGGATGGATGGGGGTGGATGAGATGCATAGGCAGGGGGCTAGAACTCTTTGGGATGATTTTTCACCTGTAAAGGGGTGTGTGCCTGTGTGGATGGGAGGGCAGGTGTGGGTATGGGTGTTGTGCACGTGTGGTATGTGTTTTCCTTGGAAATAGACCAGCAACGGAAGGCAGGGGCATATGATGAGGGTTTAAAGGAGATAGACCAGCCTAGAAGAACAAAACATTTGCTGCCAAGGCGATGAGAATGTGACCATTTGCCTTGTGATTGCACCGGTGACTCACTGTGTGACCTTTGATCAATAACACCACCTCTCTGTTACGCAGGGCTCCACATCCTTACAAACAAGATAACTACTTCAGCTTTATTTCCACTGCACATGAGAACAAGGTCACTTGAGCATTGCTTATAAATTCCAGGATTAAAAGAGAGGCAAGGGATGGGTATTTTTGTTATATTGTGTCAACGAGAAGGAAGAATACAGAAAGCTTGTGTAGGCTTGGGATTCTTTTCTAATTTCTTTGGGAAGCACTCGTTAAACAATGATTCCAACCTAATGTAAGATGCACTGATTACAATCTACACTTTGTTTCCAAACCTTAATTCACATACCTGAATGTTTCCCTCGTTAGCTGCCTGCATCAGCCTCTAACTGAATCAGCGGAAATTAGCAAATTCAGACATCAGCTGTTTCTTTCCTGTGTTTAACCGGGAGCCTATTGCAACCCAGTGATTCCCCAGGATTTATTTTTTCACAAGTGCCAAAGCAGCACAACAGCAGCGGGATCTGAGCTGGGAGCATGTGCGATAAAAGCTGGTTTCTTTTTGCAGTTGCATTTGAATTGAATTGGCAAATGAACGGGGCTTTTATTAGCTTTGGAGGTAGAAGTCCATTACATTTCACTGGGCCTGTGTTATTTTGCTAATAAAACTAATACAGCCCAAGAAACAAGAACAGACGAGGGTGGCAGGGTTAGCTCTTTCAGTGATATTCCCAGAGGCCTCTGAAGCATCCTCCCACAAGTGATCAAATGGTCAGAGCCGAAGGCAGAGCATGGTGCAGGTGCATGAAAACAGGCAAGAACCACCACGGAGGGCACAGCTAGGGAAGATCCCAGTTGGGTGGCAAAAGAGGGTGGGAAAGGCTATGAACCTACTGACTCGGATTGGAGACAGAGCACCCACCGTCACCCTCCAATGCAGCGCAGCCTTACAATCAATGGAATGAAAATCATGAAATAACCATGCCTTCTTGGTCATTCACAAAGGACTTCCACACACAGTAGCCCATTTTATCCTTACTGAATCTGTGAGGAAGTTGAAGCTCATAAAGGGAAAATCACTGATTCTAATGCATATCAGAGGCAATATTCAAAATCAGTTCTGCTGGAAGCAGGGCCAGGACTTCCTCCCCCAGACCCAGCAGTATTTTCCAAGCGGTGTAAATAATACCTGTCAAAATGTGGCCTTGGTCCTCTTACCCACAGGTGTTGAAATTCCCACCATTAGCATCCCCTTTGAGGTTGGAGAGGGAAGGAAACAAATGATGTATTGTGTAACCCATGTCATGCAGTGACAGGGCACGAAAACAGGGACCAATCCTTTCTGGATATTTCATCCTGGATGTCACGTTGGAAAGTCATATTGGAAAGCATAATTTATTGACATCTATTTATTCATTCCATCACTCATTCATTCAAAAAGTATAAGTTAAAGTTCTATATGCCGGACACTGTGCTAGGTACTATGTATTCAGTGGTGAATAAAACAGAGATGGTCCTTGCCCTCATGGGGCTAACGACATGGCGAAGGAGACAGCCGTTAAACAAGCAAACAAAAGCCTGAGTATCTAATTACTGATTGTGCAAAGTGCTGCGGAGGATGATGATAGGGTGTTTTAAGACTAAAACACAGGGGAGGCTTCTCCAATTTAGAACAGGCCACTCTCAGGTGGTGACCTGAACCATGAGAAGGGACCCTCCAGGTGATGAGGAGGAAGAAATCACTTGAGTGGAGGCCCTGATTGGAGAGAGCTCTGCCCTTTCCAGGAGCTGAAAGAAGGTGCCTGGAGTTGGAATGAGGTGAGGGAGCAGTGAGAGGAAGGGAGAATGCAAAGGTAGGCAGGAGTGGAAGGACCAACCTGGGCTACTCTGTGCAGCCAACAGCAACAGGAGGGCCTGGCCTCTGGGTGGGGAGGGGAACCACCCGAAGGGCAGAAGAAACCAAAGAGATTGAGGTGAACATTAGCTTTGCCCAGTTCCCAGGGGTACAATTCAGGTGCACGTGGTGGCCCTGACTCTTCCTTACTTCGAATTCCATATCTGCCACTAATCCCACTCAAAGTGTCTAACCCCCTTCCATACCTACGCTATGGTAAATGGCTTTCAGTGCCACGTGCTAACAGGGGAGAAACAAAGCTGAGCTGCTAACTAGGTTTGTTGAAAATATTTTCCCAAGCCCCAAATGGAGACTGTGCCATAAACTAAAAGGTTTCTGACCAAGTCATGGCCACCTGCGAAGGCTGATCTCTGGTGCCAGTCCCACCTTCTCCTGCTGTCTTGTTTGCTGTTTGCGGCTGAATAAATGCCCCATGTTGGTACTGGGCAGCAGATCATTAAGAGTCACTGATTAACCGCCGCTGCTGTAGAAGTTTTGTAGTTTTGTTTTCCACAACCTGAAAGGGTGCTTGCTTTATGATTTTTTAATTAGAGTGTAAATATTGCAGCCCCATAAACCTCTTGATTTATTGCTGACAGGTGTGAAAGTTTGCACTTGCTGTAAAAGGCCCCAAGTCTTCTCTTATCTCCAGCCTCTGTTTTCTCAGGCTCCCCTGGCAGCTGGCTTTTGGGGGTGCTTTCCCTGGCTGGGTTTACACAGAAGGGCAGCACACAGCAAACTTGCCAAATGGAGAGCTTATCCACTGAGTTCCTCCCAGCATCTCCTTTGGGGCCTCTTCTTTCCTGTCACTTCTCCTCTTTTCTTTCTCAATCCACTGTGTGATCGTCGGGCAAGGAACCTCCCACGATGGCTCCCCTGTTCCGAGTCATGCTCCATGTTCTGAGTTTTCTTCTGATGATATCACACGTTCTGTGGCTCCAATCCCTTTAACTGCCAAGAAATAGAAATTAATTTAAATACCCCTTCATGGATTCATTCAGTCAACAAATATTGAGTGTGGCTACAGTACACGCATTTTTCCAGGTGCCGGAGAGACAGCATTGAGCATGGAAGTCCTTGACATCACAAAGCACACATTCTAGAAAAGGAGAGAGGGAAAATACACACATGACCAAGTTAGTTAAAAAGATAATTTCAAACAATGACAAATGCTATGGAGGTGATAAAATTGAGACCCATGGAAGAGAGTAGCTGGGAAGCTATTTCAGCCAAAAGAGCAGGAGATTAGGTTATTTTTCCACTTGGTCCCTCACTTCTGCTTCTTTTGGAATATCAATTTTATTCTTCTTGCTCTCACCGCATATTAACTTCTCCATCCACACGACCAAAAATGACCATCCCCTTTCTCTTTTCACACTGATTTAGTACAAGCAATCAACAGAGACAAATCATCCTCCCTGAGTCCCTAATCCTAAAAAATAGAATCTAATTGGCCCAGCTTGGCTCAGGGTCCATCTTGGTGAAAATCAGTCTTGAGCAATCAGCTAAGTCACCTATGCGTGTGGCCTACTCCTCATTGACCTGGGCAGAGGGGCATTTATTCCAAAGAGGAAGGAGAGTTTGGGCTGTACTCTGTGTTAGTTGTGGGAAAGGAGCAGAGAGAGAAAAATAAATAATGTGAGATTTGGTCATTATCTTCAATGCGCTTATAGTCTCAGATATTCAGAGATACGTGCATGAAAATACAGCTCAAATATAATGCAATAATAAATGGTGCTTCTAATGAACATCAAAGACATTACATATTGTAAGAGCTCAGAAAAGGAGCCAGTAGTGTTTCACTAGATCAGTAAAGTGGTCAGAAAACACTTCAGATGGAAGGTAGGTTTTAAAAACCCAAGAATGAAGGGAAAGGTAAAGACCCAGCAGTAGGTTTGTTCGTGGTTTTCTTGGAGGTATTAAGAAGACCTAAAGGGGATTTGTAGCAGTTACCAGAAAAGTAACCAACTAGTAATGTTGCTTACAGATAGTTGTTGTTTTGTAGGCCCAGCCATTCCTGCAGAGGGGCAGTAATCCAGGAAAGAAATGGTGGCGTCTTAAACTGAGGAAGTAGAATAAGTGCCAGAAAGAAACAATGGGATATTTAGAAACAACATGTTCTAATAAGCTGAACTAAATAATACAATTATCTTTGCAAGCTCAGAATTTGAAACTTGGCCATCTAGAGAAAACACCTGAAATAAAATCCCACAGCTACTTAACATTCTCTCAAAGTCCTCTAGGGAAGGAAGCAACACTGCTTTTCAAAATATTTCGAATTTTAAGACTTCCCGATTCCTATAGTCATGAATTACTTCATGTCTAGGGAAATTGCTCCAACATTGGGTGACAACACTTACCTTGATAGTTGTGTTTTACGCCAGCCACGTAATTATTAACGACGTAACTTTCTTTAGAACTAGTATCCCAGTTTGGATGATAATTGAAGGTTATTGTATTCCTAGGACAATTTATGTAAAAGAAATTGTGTCTATTATTATTTCAAATATCAAGAAATAAAACAGAACAACTGTAAAAATTGTCTGAGGTCAAAGTGTCTAGGTGACTTGGAATTTAAGATGTTAAGTCACTTGGAAGTTTCTTGGTAACTATGGCACCTCCTTATAGACTTTGAAGGCATTACAAAACCCTTATTGCATTATTATGCTTTCTCTGATTCTAACTCCATCAGGCAAATGGCCCAATCTTAATTCTTCAGTTTATGTTCCCATAGCAAAAAAGAGAACAGGAATGCATCATGACCTTTTGGTAAAATGACAGTTATTACTATCTTTGGCCAGAAGAAACATATTTTTGACAGCAAACCAAAGATTGAGCAGGGTATTATCTAACAGCAGCTTTTCTAACACTAAAGTGAAAAAATAAATGAGTAAAGGATTTGTATGTCATTCAACAGAGTTTTAGCGTCAGCCATAATAGTTCTTAGTGGAAAAATGTTTAATACCCTCTGCTTAATCAAAACTAAATTCCTCATAAAGGACTATCTGATAATAAGAAAGAAATGTCTATTAGTAACTTATCCTACAATGTAGAATTGCTCCCCCAATCCCAAAGAATGAAGGAAAGCTGATTGAGAATATTCTAAGTACAGTATTAGGGTTTTGATAAACACAATAAAATCTCAAATACCAAATTGCTCAGCCAAGAACACAATTGGATAACCTTGGACAAGTTGACCCCCGCTGATTATTTTTCCCCAGAAGCTTAAAGTATGAATAAAATGCTCTGGTATTTCACTCTCTCATTAGTTTTTACATACTCGGGTTTTCAAGTTTCTCATATCCTTCTATTCTATTATCCTCTTTTATCTTTCTTGGAGTCTATTCCAGGAATTACTCATGCATAAAGATTATGTGAGAAGCCTTCATCTCTAGCACTTTTTTTCTAATTGTCAAATTTACAGGAAAAGGGATAATAACTATTGAGTACTGATTGATCCAAGTTTTAATAAATGCAATGGCAATTTCTATTCACAAGGAGCAATTGTGATGTGGTTTGCAGTAGACTGCTTTAATTAACAACCATATGTTTTCCAAATTTCTCCAAAAAAAATAAAATCTGAACATAGCTAATTCCCTTAATTTTGTTAATGGAGGGCAGGAAAAATGTACCTTATTGAAAATGCAAATCTAGTGTTCAGTTGAGACAGTTTCTTTCTTCTCTTCATTGATTTAAGCTTTGTCTCCTTTTTTGTGTCGCAGGCCAATCCTGAGGTTAGAGGTGATAGCATAGCTCAACGGTTAAGAATACGTGAGTTAGAGTCATACTGCCTAATTCTAAATCTCAGCTCTGCAACTTGCTAGCTGGGTAAATTTGGGCAAGTTTCCTAGCATTTCTTAGTCTCAATAATTTATTTGTAAAATAGAATATCAACAGTACCTATCCCAGTGAGTTAAATACACATCGAGTATCAGCAAAGAGCTTGACATAGAGTAGAACCTTAATAAAATGTTAGCCCATTATGCAAAAAAGAATAACTGGAAGATAAACAAAGAGCTTAGATAATCAGCCCCTGAATAATCATGGACTATGCATTTCTCCTCCAGCAGATCTTGGTATCTGCTGACATCCTCTCTTTAATTCAAGACGCTTTCTCCAACTACAAGCTTAAAGTTCTCTATCTTTTTGGCACAGACTGAACACCATTCCCTGAGGGGGCTGTTAATTCATTCAGGCCAATGGAAGGCAATCATTAGAAGCAATTCAAAGTTCCTTTTGGACTTCCTCTGGGATGAGGATACAACCACTTCTGTATTATTTCCTAGAGAAAGGGTGACATCAACTCTGGTAACGTATTAAGGGTGACCGCAAGTTAGGAGGAAATATTTTCATCGTTGCATTTCTGACCACAATAGTCGCATCAGGAAGATATCAGACACACTTCCTCCTGGTTTACTTTAGCACATATCTACCAGACAAGACTGGTTTCTGGTACAGTGGTTCTTCACGTTCCGCGGTCCAGCATACATTTCAGCAGGTCTTTTGATTCATTCAGGTGCGTTTGTTAACCGAGTTATGCACAGGTAACCACTTTTATCTTCAGTTAAGTAGCAAGACACACAAATCGTGATCCAGTCACACTGACATTCAATCTAGCAAGCTCTTTCCCAGTGTGATGCTGGCAGAGTTCTTGTCCTTACAAGCATTTTAAAGTTCAAGTCAGTTTTATACCTGGCAGTCTTAAAATTTTGCTCCAATTACCAAGAATGCCATGCACTGTTCAGAGTATATATTCTTTGCAGATATAACAGCTACTGAATCTAGGAGAATTTCATATTTATTTTAACTTATAGCATGACAGTGCTATAACATGGGTAGTTTTGGCAAATAGCATTTTCTGTCTAGCTGCTAAAAGTACCCCTTTACTACAACTACTCTTTTCTACAGTCCCATTGAATGCCTCTCTGAACAGCCAGAGCTCGTGTTCCTCATGGGCAAACCCAGAAAATCCAGACAAGCCCTTAGTGATAACTGCCTTCCACAAAACTGATGTGGTCAAAGTATCTGTGCGGTGACCTTTTCACAATGCCTATCGAACTTCTTTCAAAAGCATGGCTTTGTCCATTCTGTCTAGTTTGCAATAGATCTCTTTCCTATAGGATTTCCGAAGAGACCAAAGAGGTCAATAAAAATATAAATAGCCTTCTTCCCCTATACTTTAGTCCCATTCAACAGAATCAAGACTTCGGACTGAAAAAGGAATTAATATGTCTAAAAAGATTAGTTGTAAGATCTCCTCCATGAGTATCAGTCACACATTGGGGTCATCGAGACAGTATGTAGAAGACACTATTTTCAAAATGTCTTTTTCATAAAGAAAGGAGAGGACGGGGGCCAGCCAGTGGCGTAGCAGTTAAGTTTGCACATTCCGCTTCAGCGGCCCGGGGTATGCCAGTTTAGATCTCTGCTGTGGACCTATGCACTGCTTGTTAAGCCATGCTGTGGCAGGTGTCCTGCATATAAAGTAGAGGAAGATGGCACGTATGTCAGCTCAGGGCCAGTCCTCCTCAGCAAAAAGAGGAGGGTCGGCAGCACATGTTAGCTCAGGGCTAATCTTCCTCAAGAAAAAAGAAAGAAAGAAAGAAAGAAAGAAAGAAAGAAAGAAAGAAAGAAAGAAAGGAAGGGAGGGAGGGAGGGAGGAAGGAAGGAAGGAAGGAAGGAAGGAAGGAAGAAAGAAAGAAAGAGAAAGAAAGGAGAGGACGGTAAAGTAAAAAAGAAAGGAGAGGACTGTAAAGTGACTAAGTATTTCTATATTCCATTTTCATGAAATCATTGGTGATAAGAGACAGAAAACATTAGGTCAAGCCTCTCATGACTTTCTAATTATAAGTGAAAAGAAAGTTTTTTACTATTATTTTTTCAGTCTTGCTGCTGGCTGCCAGGAAAGCCACTTGATAGGATACAATTGCTACCAGTAACAAGATTGTGCATGAGAAACCTCATTTTTGGCACTACACTAAAGTTGAAAGTAGAGCAAGGGAAAAAAAGTTCACCTTTGTCAGACAGAAGGTTAGGTATTAAAATAAAATCTTAATGGAACCAAAGTGCAGACCTGTATCATGTCCAAGATTTCTGGTGGGAAAGTTTCAGCAGCAATGAACTATTTCCCAAATGGGATAATTAATGAGGAGTGCAATATTTCACAATAGAAACAGTGTCGTTTTGATACACCCAGAGAGACATGTGAATATTCTTCACATCAACTCAAAGTGGTCAAAATTTTTATTTGCTTGTTTGCTTTAAATACTTAATCGACTCCATCAACCTGGCAGTGTCCTGGGAGTAGAATGGTGCAGGGTCTGAGCAATTAACTAAACATAATGGATAAGATCGCCTCAATCTCCTAAATTGAATTTATTAGAAGAATTGGTTTCCTTTTGTTACTTAAATACAGACCATGAAAAATAGCCTAATTCAGAGGATTGTCTCTATGTATTTCAATGAAATAAACTAAAACCACTTGCTATTTCTACATCTTTACTTCTCATTCAAGGGACAGATCCTTTGAGTTTATTTTTAATCCCCAACACTGGTGTGAATTTCCCCTTGTCAAGGTTATCAGCTTCATCCATGCGACCAAAGATAGTGGTAACCTTTTAGTTCTCATTTTAGTATATATCTCAGGGGCATTTAAAACCTTTGAACATTTCTTCCTTCTGGAAACATGTGTCCTTTTGTCTTGTCTGACTCTATTTTCTACTGGTTTCCATTTAATTTATCATGTTGCTCCAATTCAAGCTCCTTTTCTGTCTCCTCCTCATCCTCTACCCTCTTCTATGTGTTTATTGCTCCAGGATCAATCCTGGCCCCCATCTCTTCTTTATCTACACTAAGTCCCTATGTAAATTCATCCAACTCCATGACTTTATCTATGTGCTGTTGACTCAGCTTTAGTCTACAGCCCTGACCACTCTCTTGAGTTCCAATTTCATATAGACAGCTGCTTCCTTGACACCCCAGTTGTATGCTAATGGTTGTATGTCTCATCTTTGACATTTTCAAAGAATATCTTGAATCCTTCCCTCTTACTCTCCCTTAATACACACTCACATCATACTTCTCCAAATGTGCTTCTGTCCTCAGTTTTTCCCATCTCACTGAAGAGTGTACCATCCATTCAATGGCTCAAACCAAAGCTGGAGGATTCATATTTAATTCCTATCATATCCTCCTCTATGATTTGGCCCACAATGATCCTAATGCAAACTACCATCATGTCTTTTCTAATCCTGTAACAGCCTGTTACATGTACTCTTTGTTTTTAATCTTACTCTGCACATAGCATAATCTATTGTAATGTAACTCATCGTTACTCCTCTGCTTATAATCCTACCATTTCTCTGATCATACTTAAAGTAAAATCCAAATAATTCATTGTGGCCTACAGAGCTTTACATGATCTGGCCCATGTCTAACTCTCCTCTCTCACCTCATGCTATGCCTTACACCACTTATTCTACTATAATCACAATTATTTTCCTTTTCTCTGAACACACTGAGCTCATCCCTGCCTCAGGGACTTTGCATTTACACTTTCCTTTGACTCTTTGAATGTCTGCTTGTAGTTACTTTAGATTCATTATGAATGTTATTTTCTAGTGTAGTCAACCCCACTCCACTCCCCCTGTCCTGATCAGAATAGTGGTTGCCTCTGACAATATGAAAGTACAGATTGCCTAGAAAAGTGAATGAGAAAACTTTCTGGGTCATGAGCTTGGGTCACCAGGTTTGTGCATTTGTCAAAATTCAGTGAAGACTTGTGGATTTCATTGTATGTAAATTTAATTTTAAAAGAAAAATGGAAATATGGAACCCTAGTTAATGCTATGAGTGCTGAAGTGTACGGGAGAAATTGTACTGATGTCTGCAATTTGCTTAGAAATACTTCAAAATCTAAGGTATATTGAAAGATGGAAAAGGAATGTATAAATTAAAAAGTATATGATAAAGCAAGTATAGTACAGTGTAAATAGTATGATCTAGATGGTGAGTACATAGAAGTTAACTGGAAAATTTACATTTGCCATATGTTACTTACCTTTGCTTTAAAATGTTATAGTAAAATCTTAGAAAATTATTTTTGTTAAATATCTAAAGAGATCAACTGAAAATGATTGGATCTGATAAGATAGTTCAAAAAGTTGCTGGATAAAACATAAATATACAAAAAAATAGCTTTCCTATGTACCAGAAAAACTAATTAGAAAACACAATGGAAAATTAAGACTAAATTCACAATAGCAACAAAGCTATAAGACTTAAGTTGTAATAGCAACAAAATCTATAAGACTCAAGTCATAATAGGAATGAAGGCTATGCCATACACAGGAATTCATTTGACAATATGAAGAAAATTATAACACTTTTTCCTCAGTCGCATAAAACCTAACCTGACATCTCATACATCTCAGGGTAAAATGAAACATATCATAAATATTATAGAATGTAAATGTTACCCAAATTACTATAAATTTAATGCAATTTCAATGAAAAAAATCTAATGGAAACACTTATTAACATGTAAAATTGATTCCAAAGTATATTTGGAAAAGGAAATGGGCAAAAATAGTCAAGAAAATTTGGAATAGAAATTAAAATGAGAGGGAGAACATCTTTGGATGTTGAAATAAATTGTAACATTTCAGTAATTAAAACAGTGTTGATTAACGAAATAGATCAATGGGACAAATTAGGGAGCCAGAAGGAGACCTTTATAAATATGCAATTTAATATATCATCAATGAATAATGTTAAATCAGGATGCATAGGATTTAATAAAAAGTAATGGCACAATTACATATATATCTAGAATATAATAATGTCCAATCTCTATAACATATTCTGGATGGATTAACTTTCTAGTAAACATAATACAAAATAATAAACTTGCTAGAAGAAAATAAGGAGAATATTTTATATTATTTTGGTCAATTATATCTTCCTCAAGAAAATACAATGATCATAACCCATAAAAGATAAAACTGACAAATTTGACCATGTACAAAGTTAAAATCTCTATAAATAAACAGACATTATAAACAAAAATAAAAATAAAGCATAGAGTGAGAGAATTATCTGTGACATAGATAGATATGGAACATAAATAGGATTTAGATAGATGAACAAGAACAGAGCTATTTGTTACATATGTAGCCAAGTTTTATCCCTAATATTTTAAGAGCTCTTTACAAATTAATAAGAAACAGAAAAAGATACTAAGTTTCATTAGAGATTCAGAAAAATACACATTGGGGCAATAAACTCTCTCTCTTTTGTTATTTTTAGTTTGTAAAAATGATGCAAATAAAATTTAAAAGAGATTTGATAACAATTAGTGTTAGGAAAAATATGAAGAAAAGAACTTTCATACACTAGCGGTGAGTATAAAACTTCTGGAAGGGTATTTTGTAGATCTATCAAATTTTAAAATATTTTTTAATTGCAAGCTCCAAGTGTAGGCATACATCATTATACACACAAGTACATCTAGATTAACGTGCATATATATTTATTGCAGTGTCTTTAATAATACCAAAAGCTGGAGAAAACCCATGTTTACAGCTATCAGAAATGGTTAAATAAATGGTATATTCACAGTATGAAATACTATGCACAAATTAAAAGTTTTATATACAAACATGAAAAGAGATCCATTATTTCTTGTTGAGTAGAAAACAAATGAGCTGTAAAACAATATGTATATGATTATTTCTATTTGTTTAAAAAATTATATACTTTTTAAATGTGTAGATCATGGCCCAGAAATGCGAAAACTAAAGTCTCAATAGTGATTTCCTATAGCAAGGATGTGTGTTAGAAGAGTGTAAAGTAAGGGAATGCTTTCGCATTTTTATATTCCCTTTTGGACTTTTATATATCCCTGCCCCATGCCCCCACCCAGCCATACACATACACTTTAAGAAATAGTGTGCTGGGGCCAGCCTGGTGGCACAGTGGTTAAGTTTGCATGCTCTGCTTCAGCGGCTCGGGGTTCACTGGTTTGAATCCTGGGTGTGGGCCTAGGTACGACTTGGCAAGCCATGCTGTGGCAGGTGTCCCACATATAAAGTAGAGGAAGATGGGCACAGATGTTAACTCAGGGCTAATCTTCCTAAAAAAAGGAAAAAAGAAATAGTGTGCTATGTACTTCCTGGGAAAATTTATTTTAAAAAGAGAAATTGCAATGGAAGTAAAAAAGGGAGAAAAGAAAGAGGGAGGGAGAAAAAAAGGAAGAAAGGAAAGATGGATGAAAAGAAGGAAAACAGCATATTGTAGAGAGGAAGAAACAATGGAAATGAGGAATATTTGGAGAATGAGAGAGAAGGCAGCAGAGACAGCTGAGTAACGAGGGATGAGGAGGGCCAAATCTTCCTAGCCAGTAGGCTTGCCCCTTGGAAACAGGGCCTTACCCTGAGTTCGGCACTTAAGAGGGGCCTACATATCAGAGATACACACATATAAAATATGGTCAGGAACTCATGGGCATGCTGTCTCTCAGGATCTGACACTCGGTACTGGCCCAGCATCACCCTAAACATCCACTGTTGAAGCCCCAGGGGAAAAATGCTTCTCCATATCTATTCTCTTCTGTCTTTAAAACAAAAGGTAGCTGCATGTGAATGCTAAAAAGGCTGTGGGCAGCGCATCAAGTACAGGGAACAAGTTAAGCAACGAAAGCATTTAGTCAGAGAGAAGACAAATTAATTAACTTGTCAAATCCTTCCTATAAGATAGCATGAATGTAATAGATTCTTGCAGAACACAGTATCATTTCCAAATATCCATTTTCTCCCTTCTTTCCAGTTTCCAATTTCCAATCCCTCCAACTTAAAGTTTTGGAAAAATAGCACAGTCTTTGCAGCCATCGCACGTGACGGCTGAGGGGACATCTTTCAGCATTAAACAATTCACAATTTTCTTAAATGTGTGTGTGTCTGTGTGTGGGGGTGGGTGTGCCTACAGGTAACGCGCATGAAACATAATACCAATTCCTTCTATTAGTGGATAAAGCTCGATACTGTTTTAAGACGTGATGAAAATTGCAATATAAGTGTTAATTTGTATGAGGAAGCTAAAATAATTTGTAATAATGTTTGATAATGATAATTTATCATAAGCAACTGTTTAAATATTCACATGATATAAGAAGTTCTTATTTAATTTCTAAATCTAAGTGTTGATTTAAGAATTTTGTTGGCAATTCAAGATGTTACTGCCACAGCAAAGTGAAATTTCTACAATTAAAATTAAGAAAACACTCTCTAGTAACTGCAACGAATCAGGAAGAGTGTTCAAATTTGGCATTATTGTCAGTAGCACATAAATTGTGCAAATGTCTTGACTACAGTAAGTAACGTAATTGGTGATCTGGCTGAAATGAAGGTCAGAAATATATTTTATGGAAAATACATAGCAATTTATGAATTATTTATGTCTTAGTATTATTACTCATCCAACATCATTGGCCCATCAGTAGAATAACCCAGACACATGAAATGATAATTGAATACACTAGTCTTTCATATTTTGCCAACTTTCAATGATATAAAAATTTTAGTTTTACATCTGTCTATTTCATTGTTATAAATGAACATACATCAAGGTTTGAAAGGTTTGAGAAGGAAATACAGCTTGTTTAACAGTCTATTAACTTGATTTAGATCCTTTAAATATTTAGTCATAAAGTATATGGTCTACCATTTGTGCTCCTGCCCCAGGCCCTGCAAATTTTAAGCATGGACGTGTTGCCAGTTTCTTCACAGCTTAAGCCCTGTGTCCCGTGTTCCCCTTTTCTCTGCTTCTCCACACTAGGAAAGCATTGCACACAGCCAACTGAACTGTTAATCTACTACTGCAGAACTTCTCTCTTCTCTTTGCAAGTTTGGGTCCTTGCTTTCTCTCTGATTTTAGCCTCCAACCTCTGGTAGACAGAGAATCTTACATGGAGAACTTGGTTCACTTTCACATCTGTAAGATGCCTAACTCCCTAGTGAGGTCACTTGAAATGTTTTTGTTTTCCAAGTACATTACCTGCTGCCATCATGGGAGTATAGACAGGGCAGTGCATAGGGAGAAAATAGTGGGGGTGTGATGGTGAAGTTCTCTCTTTCTTACCTATATCTATGAATACATATAACTTTTATTGTGCTGGAATAAGCACTAAATTGGGAGTCAGATCCACATTCAATGGGTTGGTTTGATTCTATTTGATTCAGTGTTGGTTCTGTTCCATTTGTTATCATCCTTGAAAAGATATGTTGTCTTGAGTTTTTCATTTGTAAAGTGAAGAGGGAGTTGGAGAGAGAATTGGATGATTTCTCCCTAACCCAATGTGTTGTGGGACGGTATGTGAATTCTCTACCTCTGTTAGGGAGCAACTGGGAGAGAGAGAAGTTGAACCCCTATCACTATCAATGAGAAAGGGGTAAATAGAAGTAGGCAGCTGGGAGACACTGGGCTGGATGATTTACAATTCTAGTTCCTAAAGTTGCCATATTAACTGCTAAAACATGTAGGCATGGCAAGATAGTGACATTAAAGCAGATTAAATTCCTTGAAAAAATAACTGGGGCTTCTTTTCTAGGCTATAGATTTACTGCAAAAGAAATTGAGCTATTTTCCCCTTTAGCTTCCCAAAAAGATACATAGCAATTTATATTCTGGATATCTGGGATCCTCCCCAAGGAGAAGTTAATAGGCTGTTGTTTTAAGATATAACATCACTTAAAAAAACTATTTTCCAAAGGTGGCCACATCTTCTGTGCTCTTCTGCAATATGAC
Source organism: Equus przewalskii (assembly GCF_037783145.1). Taxonomy (NCBI): domain Eukaryota; kingdom Metazoa; phylum Chordata; class Mammalia; order Perissodactyla; family Equidae; genus Equus; species Equus przewalskii. The sequence goes on from NC_091844.1 coordinate 34,528,770, forward strand.
TGCTTTAATTATAGAAACTGGTGGAAGTGACACTGTACCATTTCTACACACGGCCCTCAAATGGCCTGGCAGCTGATTCTCTAGTCAGTCTCCTGCCTCCTGGAATACTCGGTCTTAGAACACTCTCTTTTGAAACAAAGCCGTCATGCTATAAGAAGCCCAAACTCCTTGGAGAAGCCACATGTTAGTGGTCTGGTTGACAGCCCCAACTGAGCCCCCAGCTGATAGCCAGTGTCAACTACCAAAAGTGGGAGGGAGTCATCATGGACACGTAGCCTAGCTGAGCCCTCTGTGATAGCTCGGTCATCATTTGAGTGCAGCCGCATGAGAGACCTCAGGTAAGAATTGCTCATGAACCTTATCAACCCACAGAACCATGAAAGGAATTAATCAATTATTTTAAGTTTTAGAGTGGCTTGTTACAATGGCAATAGATAATTGGATCACAAAGTTTCAACTGAGGATTGGAGGAACCTGCAAGAGGAGGTAATATTGAGTCCAGTGGATGGGGCGACTGAGCCTGTTCCAGTGTAGGAACTCTGAAGGCAGACCTTCTGAAAGGATGTGTGCACAGAAGGCCCAGGCACAGAACCTGTGGCCTTGGGAACCTGGCAAGGTGACTCGTGAGTGATCTTAGTACAGAGGGCGTAGAGCTGACAATGGAGCCCCCATAGATTCTGTAAGAATACCTTGGAAGATTTTGGAAGGAAGCAGGCCAAGTGATACCTTCAAAGTCAATGACTATCTTAGCGAGTTGGGCTTCAAGGCAAGACTCAATTTAATATAAAAAGAAAATTTAAAGAAATGTAGTATTATCTGCACTTCAGTATTATAACTAATTAAAATATAGAAATAAACACAAATGTTTCAGTGTTTACTTATATAACGTATATATAGTTTATATGTAGGCTTATCAGGATATGCTGTTTGATAAATTCGTAGATGACGATTTGGTAATGAATTGAGGAACAGTCATGTTCAAATGTTTAGATTATGTGCTTTTTAAAAATTATCATGATTTTCCACGACTTATTGCTTAGAATCAAAGAGAATCTATCTAAGATGAAACTAACTGTCTTTCTTCCCCCAATTACTTCCTTTACTCACATACTTTTGGTGGTCCCATGTGAACCCAAGCCTGCCAGTTTTCCTGCCTGCTTGCCAAACTAGTTTTTAATAGAGCACGGTCGTCTGAGAGTCTTGTTTCTCTTTTATCTCCATTTCTACCTTTCACTTTTAGTCTTACAAAAAATTGACAGGGTAAAGCATATAACAAACACCATGCTAGTCTCAGGAAGGCAATAAGCTTTTTATCAACACAATGCTGGAAAGACAAAGCCCAGGTTAGTGATTGTAGGAAACGGGTGAGGCTCAAGAGCTGATGGAGAACACCTCAATTGCAGAATGAGCCTTTTGTTTCACCAGCTGAAGGCAGAGCCTGGGACAGTGTGGTCTGGCCCCCCACTTCCTGTCTGCTCCACAGTTTTGCCAAAGGCACAGCTTACCGGAGAGAAAGGCCAAAATCCACAAGGGGAAAATAGATGCAAAAGAATGAGCGTTCATCACACCGGAATGTACCTGAAGCTTGTCATTCAAGGATAATTAGACCTTGGTGAGAGGAATGAAAGACAGTTTCCTTATCAGACAGGTGTGGGGTTTTTTCACTATAATTTGGTTTAGGGGAGAAATGTGACCTCTTAAAACTATTATCAACCACGTTAGCATCTCTTTCAAATACAGAAATACCAAAAATAAAGGGAAAGATCCCCGGGTAGAAACATACATGCCATGCCAGAGAGGCCTATTCCCTTTCCATTCGTAGGAGGTCAGAGGTGATTAATATCTGCCCTAACCCAAAGCAGAACAGTGTTAACTTAAGGAATTCTCCTGATCTTACCTGAGGTAAACAGCTTCCCTGATGGACTCTGATAACGCCAAAATTACAACTCTCTGGAATGTGAACCATTTTTGCTCGCAGCTAAAAAGTGTTTGAAATATGGCATAAGTGGAAGAGTCATACATCCTTTAAGACAATGACAAGGTTAGGTTTATGTTAAGGTATAACACTCTTGCCTGAGGGGAAGAAAAGGGAAGCAGGAGATGGTAGGGGAAATTTATCTGATTCCACTGAGGCCTTAACTAAAAATTCAATTCTTCAGATTTTTAATATGTGCTCGCTTTTGTTCTCTGTATATTGGAATGTGCTCAACACTGTATGAACATTCTTTGGTGGTTCATGAAATCTTGGTGACCTGGGACTTGTCCCAATCTCAATTCATTTGCAAGGCTGTCATTGTACTTTATTGTGAGAATGTTCTCTTACTTTTATTGTTCTCATGACTGTATTTTTTTATGGACTAGAGAACTTTATTTTATCTCCTCCTCCCATATGCACACATGCATGTACACAGAGTCAACTCTGATGAGGTTTGTGGTATAGCCAAAGAACTGTATATGAAAGCAAAAATATTTGGGAAGAAATATCCTACGGTATATGGATGTGAACAGCGATATGATACAGTAATGAAAGTAGTTTCGAAAACAAGTGTTAACTCTCTTTTTCCCTTGTCCTGGTGCAGCCATCTTATCATTGTTGAGTAGCCATTAGTACTAGATTTCTCTAGTTGACTCCTGCCATCTACCACCGGAGCTAGTTTGCAATAGCTTAACACTGATCTACTGAGCCAAGTGGTCAATACGAATTGCTCAATCTTAGACAAAGAAATTTCTAGATGAGTATTATTTATCTGAAAATAATGAAACACTTAGAGGTATAAGAGAGTTATTTACTTATAAGCTTTTGATGATACATTACGCCATCTACATAGAACAAGACTGGAACCACACTGGAAGTGTTTAAATCCCACATCTTACTATAACCTTGGGCAAGATATTTAACCTCTGTGTCTCTGTTTTCTCATCTGGAAACTGGGGATGATAATAACAGCACTAACCTCAAGGCTCTGTTATGTGGATTAAAATAATTAATATGTTAAGCATTTAGAGCTGTGTCTGGCATATTGCAAGTGCTATGTAAGTGTTTGTTAAATAAAAATCCTATCCACCTAATAGAATTAAACAAAGAAACTCTTGTGAAGCGCTAAGAATAGAGCCTAGCATATGGTAAGTACTACATGCACTCACCAAGATTACACAAATTAGGAAACACTAACATCTTCCACTGGCCACACATTGCATTAGTGTGAGAGAAGAGGAGATACAAAAAGTGAATAAAGATAGAAAATTCACCTCTATTTTGCACCTACTATGTTCCAGGCACCTCATTATGCACCAACATTTATATTGTCCCTGCTAGTTTTCACTGGGAAGCGAATAAGCTGTAACAACGGCAATTTTACATAAGAGGAGGTAAAACTCAAAAAAGTGAACCATAAAATAAACCACAAGAGCATGAAGCAAATGAGGCCTTGTCAGGGTTGCCAGACACCAAAATTTAAGCTTATTCTGCTAGATTTCTCTGTCTTTCATAATTTAGGTCCTCAAGGTGCTAACAATTTGGTAGAGCAGACCATAAAAAGCTATGGGCATATGCGATGGTGACACACATCTGAATAAAAATATAAAGAATATGTGAGCACAGTAAAGGGGGAGGCATCTGATTGGAAAGGGTGGAAGGAAGGCTTTAGAAAAATGGTGGCATTTGTTCTCAACCGCTGGGAAGAAAGAAGAGTATTTTTTCAGTAACAATGATCATTGGATACAAAGCATGCTCAGCTTTGAGCATTAGATCCCACACAGAGCAAGATGTAGTGGTAAATGTTGGAGGAGTAAACACTGAACCTGGGGTGTGCAGCCAGAGTATAGGAAAAAGACTAGGAGAAAATCTGGAGGTCATTGTGGAAAATGTCATCAAAAAAATTTTTGCCTTGGAATCCTTAGATAGAAATATGTTTAAAACCTTGGAGAACTTGCACAGCACAAAATCTCGTTTGTTTTCTAAGACTCAACTGCCTGTTTCTGTACAAGTTGCTCCTGGCCTCTTGGCCCTGTGCTCTTGATGACTTTGCTGGGCTCCCGGAGCAGGCTGTAGTCTGAGTTGAAGTCCCAGGACAGCATGGCCTTTCATCCCTCATGCCAAGCCCTGTTGGTACCAAGACACCTCACCACTTCTAAATCTGGATGAAACACCGCACTGAGAGGCTTGGGCTCTGACTGCTTGTGCAGCTGCCAAGAGGCTGAAGGACACAACCCAAAAGTGTGAGGAGTTAGCTCCCCAGGGGATAAACTTCAACTGATGGAAAAAAGCAGGTGGGAGGGAGTGAGGCAAGTTAGTTCTCTTTCATTTCTTCCTTCCCTGGCATATTTTGAGGTGCAGTTTCTTCTGAGTGCCTAGCAGACATGCTGAGGAACTTGCTGTGTCTCATGGTGGCTCACTGGGAAACAGATGCCAACTGAATTACTCATAGCATTATATTTCTTTGTGTCTATTCTTGCTGTGTTTCTCTTTTTCACCTCCTTCATCATGGGATTTTGTCCCTCAAATATAAAGGTTAAGCACATTAATCCTTGCCTCAGGCTCTGCTTTCTAGGGCTAAGACAAGAACGGGTAATGTCCTGTATGTCTATACACCTGTCTGTCCCTCATGCTCCAGCACTTCTCACCACATCCTTTAAAAATCCCAAAAAGTTTTACAAAGAGAGTTTATTAAAAATTCATCACTTTAGACCAAGCCACATAGTTCTCTGGAGCTTTCTTGTACCATTTGATTCAACAGTTTAGTTAAAGATATAGAATTCACATCTGAAGATACTAGTGCCATTCTTGAGAAGGACCATAGTTAATCCTCTGTTATTGGTTTTGCTAGTGCTTCTAGTAGTTCCCTTTTGGGTAATACAAACAGATTCACAAATTTATTCATTCATTCACTCAGTCACCAACAGTTTGCTAAATTTTTAGCATGCACTAGAACTATCCTAAGTATTGAGATAGGGGTATATGTATGTGTGTGTACGCACACGTGCTTATAATATACCAACCCTAGGGAATTTACAATCAGACAAAGACTAAAAATAAGACATCATATTCAGAATCTACATATAGACCATGTAAAATCAATTTGTTGATCACAGTCCTAGCTTGTACATTGGCTTAAGTGTGGCAAAGGCAGCTACCTGTGACACTGCAGTCGCGGCTCTACCTCTTCAACACCAATGTTTTCAAAGTGAAAAACATTCAATCACTTGAATGGTACTTAAAGCACATGACGGTAAGTTACTGGTTTAATTTTTGGTCTTTGTATTGGCTGATGAGTTTGAACTTCTTCAGAGTCTTTTGTCAATATATATATTTAAACTTCTTTTCTATGTTGTTCTCTTTCTCTTTTTTGGGAAAATAGAGCTCAATGGCTCTATTTTGGCTTGCCTCGCTTAATTATCACTAAGTCTTTTCTGGAACTGATAAAGTCAGATTCTTTGCTTTATTTTTTCTTGGTATTGCTCACTTTCCGGCTTTGTGTAGCTTGGGATACTCTGATAATGCCATTGGTCAGGTTATTATTACATTTATAGTGATTTTTGCTAGAGGAGGAAAATACCAATGATTCTATAAGAGGAACAGAATTGGAAAAGACTAACTCTGTTTCTTTTTGGGTGAGATGTGGGTTTCAGACCAGGAGAAAAGCAAAATCATAAAGCCAGTCTTGTGAAAAAAATTATCTTGTCCACATAAGATTGCACTTTTCATTCCCTGTTGAGACTCTCCCAGCCTTAATGGAAAGGTTTGGGCATAATGAGAAGCAAAAGACTTAAAACATGTCAATCATCCATGCAAAGCAATCAAATATGAAATGGAACTATGTGGCAATATATGCCATTGTCTACCGCAGTGTTGCTCAGAGTGTGTCTGCGAACTATTCCTTATCAGGTGTGGTTAGTTAAGGAGCTTGTGTCAGAAAACAAATCAGCTACGTCACCAAGCACACTGTTTAATTTAGCAGACATCTTTTTCACCGTAAGACTTTCTGGAAGTGGGTAGTGTGCTGATTTATATTCTGACACAAGCATCTTATTTCATCAAGTAAGGTGGCTTGAGTAGCACTGAGCTAGTATGTTAGTCAAGATCCTCTTTCTTACATTGCATCAGCAAGCAACTCCCATATCTCAATGGCTTAACCCAATCCAACTATAATTTCTCAATCATGCTACTCATCCCAAGCAGGCTGATGAGGCTCAGCTCCAAACAGAGAAGTAGGGACTGGGCTATTGGAGACTTCACAGTCTTCTAGCTGAACTTTCTGAATATATGGTCTCTTCATTTACCACGACAGGAGAAAAGAGACAACAGAAAACCTGTAAGCCTTGGCTACAGAAGTGACACATGCCACTTCCATTTACATTTCATTGGCAAGAACTAGCCACAAGGTCCCACTTAACAGCAAGGAGAATAGAAAATGTTGGGAGCAAACAGAATGGTTGGTGAGCACAGGATCTCTGCTATATGCACCATGTCAAATTATATGACACTAAAATTATGAATTCATCAATCATAACTTTAACTTCTGCATATGTTTGAATGTGGGCTTCAATATGATTTGAGAAGTGTCTATGTTATAGCAATTTCTAAATCTTTTCCTTTCTTCTTTTCAATCTCAAGCTGGTGATGCTGCATTCTACAGTTCTTAAAAGCATCACCGTAAATAGAAAAATTGATTACTGTGTTAAAATTTGAATCAGCACTAACACAATCTTGTCTTTTGAGGTAACTGAATTCCCAAGGAGGAAAAATCCTCCTTAACCTTTTCTCTTGCTCAAGACTTTTCTGGACCTCAGTGACATCAGGGAAATGCCTTGAGTCTCAGAGGGGCAGCTCCATTGTCAGTGGACTCAACTATTTCTAATATAGTTTTGATAGGCTTAGCATCACTGGGTGGGCCAACCGCCACCTCTGCCTTGTGCAGAATTTGCATTATCTAAAGATCACTCTGTAAGCTATGGTCCATTCGCCTTGGCAAATACTGTTTAAATATAGCATCTATAAATAAATGTTAAATAATTCATGAACATAATTTTGTAAATTCTGCTAGGCCACACCTCTCTGGGGGCATATTTATGAACATGCGTCAGCCCGGAATCAATGTGTCTGCCAAGTTCCTTGCCTGTGAGGCAGAATTCCCACATCTAGCCCAAAATGCTGCAAAGGGCTCCGATTCCCCTTCAGTAGTCATCCATCATACTGTCACTTTAATTCAGATGCTGCTACTTGTTTTAATAACATACATCTTACACAAAGAATATTGCTAACACAAGAATCTTGGGGTATATTTTTACAACCTCGTAAAATGGTATTAACCCTCTGATCCCTGATGTTCTCTCCACGCAGCACAGGCCTCTGGATGCCTTCCCTGCCCCCTCCTCTCCCTCCAATCTTCCTGATGCTTATCAATAACCTCCGTTCAGGGGGGCTATACAGCACCAGGACCTGCCATCCATCACTGCAGTAAAAATATTATTCCTCCAGCATGGCCCTGAAGAATTATGGAAAGAATAAAAGTGTTATTGCAGGAATTATTTAGCAAACAATAGATGGATAAAATGTATTACGGTAAGTGTTAAATTATATCACCTCATTATGGAGAGCTGACTTCAGATAGCAGGAAAGTGGCTCGCTGCCTTTTCTAAGTTGTTCCGAAGAACAATGGGAAAGACCACAAAAGAGTTCAAAAGGAAACACCAGTCTATCAAGACTAGGATATAGTCTACCAAAGAGAAATCTGTTTGGGAGAATGATTTGGAATAGAAACCTCTTCCTGGCCTGTTTTCAATATTAAGCTGGAATTTACAGGACGGCAATAGGGGTTTATATTTAGTTGTTGAATGTAGGAAGCTATTCTAGGAAAGACATTCTTAAAAAAGAAAATAGATGTGTGGTCTAACTGTTCACTTGCCACACACACCCTCCTTATATCCCCTACACACTCCTATAAGCAGGGGTGGGGGAACCATTTTCATTGGCGAGGGAAATATACATCTTGCAACACTTAGGTTTTAGTTGGTTCTGGGAAAGTGTACCACGCCAATCTTTGTAGCCTCTGCCAGTGTTGGAAAATAAGGTTCTTGAAATGTCAGATTAAGCCAATTACTAAAATCAGACTTACATTTTAAATACTATTAAGGATACCTAAACAAGGTTGGAAACCATGTTATTTTTTTTAGCCAAGTAGTCTTTTATCAGTTAATGCAGATTTTTTTTTTTTAGGCATAATGTTACACTGGGCTCCTGGGATTCATTTGATCAACATGATTAAATTATTTCCTTACTCAGCTAGAAGGAAATTACTAGTTACCAGACATTATGTGTCTGTTAATTATGTGCAATAAGGCTCTCTCCTATCACACCAGCTCCTGCATTCATGTTCTGTGCATTTTAAAGGCATTATCATTAAAAAAATTTAAATATTGAAAAGGGACAGCTATAATTTTGTTTCATCTATTTAATAAATAAGTAATCTGTGAAATCAGTGGTACAAAGTGTCTCTTTGCTCTTTGTGTCAGCTTAGACATTCTTAAGAAGAACATACTGAAAGATCCTTTTGATTTCTATCTTCACAAAAGAATATTTCCCCATCAGCTTTCTAGAGCAACAGCCAGGTCCTCCATTACTGAATAAATAGAGTGAATATGAGCATTGCCAAAAAGGAAATCTATGACTGTGTGACTCTTCAATGCAGATTCTGCTCACCTGGGATGGGTAATGGTGCCAAATTTACACTCCCTCTTGTAGCCCAATCTACCATCTAAGGTTTCAAAAGATTTTTTTTTTTCAAAAGAAGAGACAACATATGGTAGCTGAGAGCCCTTATTTTGTCTGCTAATGAAATGATGTGCTTCTGTTTCATATTAACGTGTTAATCGGTCTGAAATTAGGTCTCGCAAAAAAGAATAGTGCTTTTAAAATGCTTAATATGATTCATTTTCCGCAGTCAAAACCAGATGACTTTTATTTTTGTATCAAAAAGAGAAAGTGGAGAGTGAGCTCTTCTTCCCTGACGCCCCCCCCCACTTCCCCCATCTGCCCAGGCTTGGGACCCAGAGCCAATAACCGGTTTACAGAACAGAAAGCTCTTTAGAGTCGGAGCTTGCACCGAAGCCTAGAAGGTTTTGTTTGAGTTTGAGACTCTTCATAGGTTTATGAAATCTCAACAAATATTTCAAAGAAGGAAGTTTCACATTTGAAGTAGGTGATCCTATTAGGCGCTGAGAGACGGCGCCTTTGTTGTGGGTCCAGGCATCATTTTATGTAAGATAGAGCCGTGTCCCACTAATATGCCAAGACATCACTTTCATGCCAGAAACAGATAGGGCTGAACTTGTTTCATGCACTTTGGCTTTCATTGTTAATAATGAATGACAAAAGTTCAGAGGAGAGGAGCTAAGTGGATACTCGGCTTTAAAAGAATGAATTTTAACTAGCGACATGCCAAACTAGTCAGAAACCACTTAGATGGTCAGGAAAGAGAGCACAAAGAAAGAGCTCATTCTGGAAGTCTGTCCGCAGCCGGCAGTTCTCGTGGAGCTCACAGCAGTGAGATGGGTGAGGCTCCTGGGAGAGGGTTCCAGTGGCTCCTGGGGTCGTGTGGCTCATGGGCTGCCAAGGCCTGAGGGTCCCGGGAGGAACCAGGAGGCATCAAGTGGGAGTATGTTATCCTATTTCCAGAGAAGGAGACACAGATAGAAACGAGGACAAGAAAGTTGGTTAATATAATTTTAAACCTTAACGGATACAAATATTGATTCAATGAATTAGAGCTGCTTCTAAGTCAAACCAACACTTGAGACCCCAGTATTTCTTTTTAATTTCTTACCTTTTCCTTACTTCCTTATCCCTCTTTCCACTCTCCTTCCTTGCTTTCTTTTTTCCTCCCTCCTTACCTTCCCCCTTGCCTCCTTTCTCTTCCTACCTTCCTTCCATCCTTCTTTCCTCTCTTTCTTTTTTCCTATTTTACTTTATATTTGATTTTCTGGAGAAAGACCTCAATAAGTTCTCAATAAGAAAACACACTCTGAACATCATATATACAGTATTCATTTTTTCATTCAACCAATATTCACTGAGTATTTGTGTCACACTAGACATCTTGTAGGCACCCAGGATAGAAGAGTAAAGAAAACAGATCCAGCCCCTTCTCTCACGGAGCATAGAACCTAAGAATCCTAGGATCTAAGCTACTGGGTTCAATGCATTTTTCAGCTCAATGTCTTACATTATCTACGACCACAACTCAGGAGGATGAGAAGTCATCATCTGTTCCATTAGTTTGATTGTCAAAGATTCTAGCACATTCGTTAGACTTGACATCTAAAATAAGAAAAGAGATACATTGGAAAGTGACAGTTTAGGAAAGATTTTCGATAATAAGGAATAAAACCAGGTGATTTGGAAGTTTAAATAGAAATTTGAACTATCCAGGATGTCACATTCTCCGAGAAACACATTTTAGGTTTGCTTATCTGTGGGTAGAGAGAAAAAGGTTCTGCACTGGTTATCAGGACATGGCAACTGTAAGCTCTCACCACTGTGTGTTCTAGTTGACCTTGACCACTTCCCATCCATGATGATCTATAGCCTGATCCATCATAGTGACAAGAGATTTTCACATATTGAGGCATATGGGGTAACTACTCGAGTTCAAAACTGATTCAGCTTGAATTGGAAAGCCTGACTCATGGCCTATCAAACACACATTGTTCATCTGCTTATCCATTAAAGTAAGGAATCTCTCTCGAGATAAAGAATGCATGCTCGCCCTCCTATGCCCTATTGGTAACAACACCCTATTGGTAACGCCCTATTGGTAACACCCGGATTAGTCCCTTTCCTGCATCAGGCTCATGTTGGCCTGCTAATTTGCAACTGAATACTTCTTTGAAAATGTATCCTGGGTGTGTTTAATGTATCTTCTTTGTTCTAAAAAGATATAAGGCTGTACTGAAACTCATGCTTCTCTGGAACGCCTCCAAAGGACTTCTTAGGTTATAATCCTCACTTTGGCTCATAATAAACTCACCTCAATTTTGATTTATAGGTTGGTTATGGATTATTTGCATCGACAATAGTGGGGTTTGACAAGCTGCTTTCTATACCTCATTGGGTAAAGAAATCACTAAAAATGCTATAGAAGTAGAATTAATTATGCTGGCATGTTTTGATAGTCAAGAGCCCTGCAAATTTAACTTCTGGGCCTTCAAAGCCAAATTTTGCAAAAGAGTTCCTTGAACTTTGATCCCATACAAATGAACTCATTGTCGGTTTAGAAGAGTATCCTTGTTTTAGGCACTTCCCTGAGATGCTAAGGCTGTTACGCTAGCATTCAAATCAAAGCATTCTTCTTGACAGCAAATTTCCTGGGAAGGAAGATTTCACTTTAGTTGTCAGAATTTGCTTTAGGATACTCTCCCAGCCACATCCATACCACTGCAGATCAGCCTTACAAATAGTCACACTCTCATGACTCCTAAAACTGTGATATGATACTGACTTAATCCTTTTGCCACCTTCCAGATGGACTGAGAACTGATTATTAACCTGTATTCTGCAAGGCTGTAAAACGTAGATATAACTCAGTTTGGCTTTGTTTTTCTATTAATTGAATTAACCAGTTGCCTCAGTGCCACATCACAGACTTTCTCCACAAGCCTTGCCAATGGTGTGTTTTTGCTTGTAAACCCACTCCATTTGCATAGTCTGATGATGAATGTCTTCCCGCATCTGAAGCTGGCCTTATAGTTAAAGCGTTTAGAAGGCAAGACTGGGAGCACACATTCATGTAGCTTTGCACAGAGCTGTTCTTCTGTTTGGTACAATTTGCCCCCCAGCTTTCCCCACGTCACATATCTTAATAACCAATCCTAGAGTCTTTTTCCCTGGCTCATGTAGTTTTCTGTGGTGTTTTGAATTTGAGATCCCATGGTCCTCTGTCTCCTCTGGAGGTTTATCTTGCACATGAAATTGGAAAGTCCCTTGGTTTCCCTTGCTTGGCAGATAATCAGGTCTTTGTTCCCTTTAGATTGTTTCTCCCAATTTGGAATCTAGTTATAGCCTTTGGATTTTTGCTTTACAATCTCTTGAAAAATCAGCCCTTCTCTGTTAAAGAATACTATTGGTAATCCTTTTACTTTCCTTCTGCTTTTTGGTACCTAGGAAATTCCCTCAAGTTAACCCAGCCCTTAGCTGAGGATTTTTGTTTATTTATTTTTGAGAAACTAAAAAACTTCCAGGGGGTAAGGGGGAGGGGAAGAGAGAAGCTCACGCACTCTGGGTGGGAGTATATATCGCACGAACTTTGGTGTAGGCAATCTCACATATGCATTAAACCTGAAAACCACACAGGGCCTTTGCCCAGGTGATTTCATTGCTAGCATTAGCTGAGGGAAATGAGGTGTTCAGGGATGTATAACAAATATAAAACAACATTGTTTATAACTGCAAAAGTGTGAAATTTATCTGTTTATCAATAGATTGGTGAAATAAAGTCTTCTAAATGAATATGACAAAATATTTGTCAGCCTTAATGATATGCATAGAGATGAATATTTACTGACGTTGAATATATATTAAGTAAAAGATTGCAAAACACTCCTCTAAGTTCAATTAGTCCATCTACTATCTATCTACTTATCCACATGATTTTTACCTATCTTTCTATCTTTACATTTAGAATAGCATAGAAATTTTACTTATGAGTGGTGGAAGTATGGATATATTTTATTTTCTGTCTTATGCATAGATATACTTTCCGATTTTCTAAGTAAATATGTATTTCTTTGGGAATTTTAAGAAAAGCAACAAAAGTTAAAGAAAATTAAGAAGACCCCTGGCCAATGCATGCCTTATGGGCACAAAGGGAAATCACACCAAAGTCTTGACCCACTCCTCACTGACAGTGGGTCCCACCCAGTTCCCAGCATGATCCTTTCAGGCACCAGGTACTCTAGACACAGTATATGCCTTTACCTTCTGCTCAGTGCATTATATGGAGTAGGTACTCAGTGATCATGGTTACTGAATGGAAACAAACGGAACTATTTCTCTAGTGCACTTTGTACCTTTGTGTCATATAAAGTCTAAGAATAAAGAAGACATCATTAAATGAATGTTATAACTTAGGTCATTAATATGTAAGGTAGATTGGATTATGGTTCCCAGTTCTTCAGCACGTCCACATCCACATCATCTGCCATATGACTGCATAGTTCCTCCCCAAGAGTCAGAGTGCACTTCTCCACCTGCTGAACTAGAACTTGACTATATGTCTTGCCTATAGAATACTAGCAAAGTCACATAAGCAGAAGCTTGAAAGGTGCTTGCACAGTTCTGTTTCTTCGCTTGAGCTTCTGTGATCACCACGAGAAAACAATGCCTTGGACAGTTATCCAAGGGGAGTGAGAAACACGTGGGGAAGATTTGAACCCAATCTGTAGTTTGGAGCCATGCTTAGCTCATCACAGACTGGCTCAGTCAAAAAACCACCTCCACCCCTGTGCCAGCCCAACAACAAATACATGAATGAGAATAAATGATTGCTGTTTTACTCTATTGAGTCTGGGGATGGTTTGTTACACAACATCATTATGGAATTAGCTGACCAATACATTTACTTGGTGTTAAATTTTATTACATTAATAGTCAAGTATGAAGTATTAATGAAATTTGATAAAAAGTGCATAATTCCAAGTACAGTCATGCATCGGTTAATGTTGGGGATAAGTTCTGAAAAATGCATCCTTAGGGGATTTGGTCATTGTGTGAACATCATAGAGTGTACTTACACAAACCTAGATGGTATCTCCTACTACAGACCTAGGCTATATGGTACTAATCTTATGGGCTCACCATGGTATATGCAGTCCATTGTCAACTGAAGCATTGTTACGCGGCACAGGATTGTACAGCCATGATCTCATCATAAGCATGCATGGGAAATCAATAATGATTGTACATTTCTGGAAAATTGACAAAGCACGCCTAAAGTTTAAGAGCACAAAGAAACTGATTAATCTCCTGGAAGTCAATTCAGGCAAGGTGAGCCACGTAAATTTTAACCATCAGAGGGAGGACCAAGTCTAAAGAGGGTATAGTGTCTAAATATGCTCCCCATCTAGTCCTACAGTCTCACATTTGGGTCTCTGAGAGAGGAGAAGATGGAAGCAGTAGCAGTGCCAGGTGACATTTTGAATGGAACACAGGGGAAGCACAAGTAATGACTGGTGATAACTGATCATGTTTGTGTGAAAACAGATATGAGACACCCTCTAGGGTTTCCCAAAATTTTGAGACAGAGAACATTGCAGAAGATGTGCCTTCATAAAAATGGTGGCAAGACTCAGGATGAAATGTGATTTATTATTGTTTTACATGGCTCCATCTAAGTTGACGCCATTTGCTTTCATGGCCTAGTGAGGAAACTCAAGCTATATGGGTGTTGTTTCACACCAACAAGTGGAGACAAGACCTTATCATGTTGCTGCCAAATGTGGTGTTCCACTTGAGTTTATAATTCGTTCAAAATACCCAAACAGACATTCAGGAAGTGTGATCAAATAAAATTCTCTTTTAACGTTTTCTCAACTTTGCAATGAAAATTGCTGGTCACAAGACCATAGTGACTTCAAAAATGAGGAGTAGCATAGGGTGGCCAGAGAGAGAAATCAAAGCATTGCTGAAGGTGTTCCACATCTGAGAAACATCAAGTTTAAAACGGGAGAAAATAGCTGTTACTTTACTCCATAAATTAAAAACAGAGCTGCTCTTCTCTTTATTTTGAAACACTTTTTATAAAATAGTGGCAGTAGGCTGATTTAACATGCTCTAGCAGTTTCTATTGAACTCCAACTTTCCAAAAAAAAAATTCTGCTTGCTTTTGGTCAGATGTGAATGGGCCATGCGTATGTGGACACCAAAGATTAAAATGCTACCTAAACACTGACCAATAGTTTTAATATACATCCAACAATGTGTATTAATCCTTTTATAGTCTTTTTGACCTATCCTGTCTGCATCTTAATCATTTTCTTGTTGTGCCAATATTGTTTGCATAACAGTAGGTTTATAATTTATGTTTTTTATTAAAAGGTGTCTGTGGAAAAGAGATTTACCATGACTCTTCAGAAAATTATATTTTTAATCAGCTGAAGAAATTCATAGTACTTTCTACATATGGGGCACCTTATTACAATGATCCAAACATACCAAAGTCAACAAATAATCTTGTCTGTCTATTGTTAATTCTTAGAAGAACAAACATATGTTTTGAACATCGTTACTGCTAAATTAGCAGGAGCAATCAGGCATTCTAGGAGAATAAAATAAAAATGTAGAGCACTATAGTATAATTACTATTTGCATTTAAATTGTGTGCTATACTTTTCTAACACCATGTAGTAATAGTAAAGTCTAACATTTACTGAGTTCTTTCTGTGTGTCAGTAAATAAGAGGATCATCTCGGTTAATCTACACAACAACTCCACGATGTAGACATTGTTATTATATCCATTTTGCATATGAAGAAACTGAGGCCTGGAGAGACAAAATCCCTTGTCCAAAGCTGAAGGAGGACTCAACAGACGCAAAGATTCAAGCCTGGCATGTTGGACTTTATCACCAAGACTCTATAGCGTGTTTTTATTATCAATCAGCTAACATTGGATTTAAACGCTTATTTTGACATAACAGAGTTCAATTATATCACTAACAAAGAGAATTCCACAATTTTGAAGGAAATAACTCTTCAGTATATACTTGATGAATGGATTGTGATGGGAGGAACAAAGGATTTATCCAAAATAAAATATATCACTTGTACTTTTCACCAAAACAATGATCATGGATATGCACAATGTCACCCCAAAAGTTACTCTTTTTTTAGTAATTTAAAACAAAAATAATTCTAAAGCACAAGAACAATAGCAACAAATAAGTGTTTACATTTCCAGAATTTGAAGTGTTTGATTGATATGAAAAATATATGGAGTGAGGATAGATGTACAACTTGGAGGTCACATGCTATGGTCACAAAGCCTCAAATGCATTCATTCATTCACTCATTCCATGGATATTTATTGAGCACATACAATGCACATGGTTCTTGGTATGAAGATACAGCAATGAACAAGTCAGACAAAATTCTGCTCTTATGGAGCTTTCATTCTATTTTGGAGATAGGAAAACAAAGAGATGCTTAAGTTCTTATAGTAGTAAGTACTAGGATGAAAAATAATGGAGATGAAGAGATAGTGATGGAGGCAACAATGTTGTTACTTTGCTAGATAAAGAAGGCTGTGGTGGCACAGCTTATAGTTAGGTTAAAGTGGCAAGAAGCAGAGCAGTGTAACACCTGTCTTGGTGCAACCCTCATCCAAGGTGGTGTAGGTGTCATGGTTGATTGACAAACAGCATCATTAACTGATTTCTCTCTGTCAATGAGTATGTATAACTACTAACAGAATTCACAAGTCTTGCTCACAGAGAGCAAACTAATGAATTGGAAGCAATAATATACACACATAGCAAAGTAAATGAGAGGAGGAAAGAGCATGTCTATTGCACTCATCTTGAAAAGGGAGTTCAATCAGCAAGGGAGGATCCCTGGAGACTGGAATGAGATTGGGACGAGACAGCCTTCCAGGAGGAGGAGAAAACTGAGTTTGGACTTTAAAAACAAGCAGAGTTTTGGCCAGCCCGGTGGCCTAGTGGTTAAAGTTTGGCATGCTCTGCTTATCTGCTTCAGGGGCCCGAGTTTGTTTCCTGGGCACTGACCCACACCACTCATCAGTCAGTGGCTATGATGTGGCAGTGGCCCATATGAAAAAAAAAAAGAAGATTGGCAGTAGATGTTAGCTCAGGGCTAATCTTCCCCAGGAAAAAAACAAGGGGGTAGAGTTTGATTATGCAGAGACACACTTGTCTCTCCTAGAAGACTGCGGGCCTCCTAAGAACAGGCTCTATGTCTGTCCTCTTACGGCCAACTGTTCATACTTCTATTCCAGCAACTATCTTCTCCTCATGAACTGTTTGTACCCAGCTCTGGAGCAATTAGGGCTGGCAGAGACAGAAGAAACGTGATGAGACAGAGTCTTAGCGGAAGAGGCAAAACGGGAGGTTTAGGTTCCTTCCAGCCATAGGCTCTGGGACATGACGCCTAACCTCTCTAAACCCCAGTGTTCTCACTTGAAGAAATGGCACAATGATTGCTTTACCTCTTTCTCAGGATTACCGTGGGATTTAAATGGGAAGAAGTGAAAATGCAGGAAGATACTGTAAAATGCTCTTCAGTTATTGGGGAGGGACAGGCACTCTTCCCTCAGAGTAGGTAACACAAAATGGATATGTCTTACAGGGGTTTTAAAAGCCACCTCATCCAATTCCTAAATTTTGCATATTAGGGAAACTGAGACACAGGGGAGTTAGGGAACACCTATGGGATCACACTACTAATTAGGGGAAGACCGTGCTTCCCAGGTGCCCAGACTTCCGGTGCTCTTCCTGCCTTACACTATTGGTTGGGCCAATATGTATCTCATCAGCACCAAAGGAAAACTGCCCATTGCAGGGACTGAACTGCAGAAATGCATACTCGTTTAACTGCAGATGTACAATGAGTTTTGTGGCCCCAGCTGAAGCCCTGCACCCCATTTGCTCTGGAGACAGTATTTTAGGCAGCGCCTGTGAGGTGTGTCACTACCTCCCACCCCAAGCACTTTCCATGTGGCAAGACAGTAAGACTTATAGCAGACTAAACTGAGAGAGTGTTACCTACTTAAACTGTTTTTCTGACTTAATAAGAATTTTTCATCTACAGCAAGCCATTTTAAAATATTGTCTATACACAAACAGTCACTCTGAATAATAGGTCTGCACACAGTAAATGTCACCTCTCTAAATCACACGGGACCTCAGCAGCACAGCAGAGGAGGCTCCATAACAGTTTAAACTTCAGCCTCCCATTTATTATGGATGTGTTTATAAATCTCAGAGGGCACTCTTCCGCCTCCTGGGAAATCCAAAAACGGTGCCGCTGTTTGTCAGGGTGACTTGCCCAGGATGTTGAGGTCCTGGCCATCCTTCTTACACCCAGATCCCATTTGGTTCCAAAGTGAGTCGGCCAAGGTTGTTGTCAAAGATGCCATTTTCTCATCTTTAATGATGAGAAAACTCTGTTCCAGAAAAAGTATACGGGGCTTAGAAAACTGGGGTTTTGAGAATGGATTTAGGAGCTTTCTTTCTTTTTTTTTCTTTACCTTGAATAAATGATCTTCTCTTCAAAAGTGCTTTGAGTTTCTCACATGAGAGAAGCAAAAGACAGCTTACACAGCAATGGCATTGAAAAACTCCTTAGCCGCTCCCATCTGTCTTGGTTAGTATGAATACTTTAGCATTAAGTGGAGAAAAGGAGAATCCATCAATAGTTAATAACTGACCTTAAGATGGGAATTCAAAGTTCACCACAATTACACCCAAGTGTCAGAGAACACACATGGGACATTATCAATGTATTTGACTACAAGAGCTTGGGAAGGCAAATTTAAATACCATCAGAGAGAGAACTGGGCATTATTTTTAATGAGAAAATATTGTCACCATATCCAGCAGCTCAAAAGCAAGATTCTCAGTTAGGAATGATTGTGGAAAGGTAAGTGAAATCTGAAAGAACATATAAGAGTCAGGTTGAAATTCCATCATGGGGCCAGGTTGTAAGCAAAATGTTTCCCAGATTCAAAGGGAAAGTGTATTTTAAAGATGGAAATGAGATTAGGCAAAAGATGAAAAGAAAATATGTTTGCAGAGAGGCTCAAATGCAACTTAAAACCACAAGGATTTATCACTACACTAGAACAGCTAAAATTTAAGACTGACGCCACCCAATGCAGGACAATTGGAATTCTCTCCTACACTGCTCGTGGGAGTACAAAATGGTTCAACTGCTGTGGAGAGCTATTTGTCAGTTTCTTACAAAGTTAAACACACACATGCCTTTTGACTCACCTATTTCATTTCTGGGTATTTACCTTGAAGAAATGAAAAATATATGTTCATAAAAAGATTTGTACAAGAATGTTCATAGCAGCTTTATTCCTAATGGCAAAATTTTGGAAACAACTCAAATGTTCATCAAAAGGAAGAGTGATAAACATTATGTCATATTCACAGAATGGAACACTACTCAACAATACAGAGGTATGAATAAAAGGGACTTACAAGTACATGGATGAATCTCATAAACATTATGCTGAGCAAAATAAAAGCTGGACTCGAAAGAGTATATACTATATGATTCTATTGATAAGAGCTTCAGGAAGAGGCAAAACTGGCCAATGGCAATAGAAATCAGAATAGTAGTTCCCTGTTAGAGGGGAGGGGGACAGAAGAAAGACATGAGGAAACTTTCTAGGGAGAAAGTGATGCTTGGTGTTGGTTGTTAGATACATGGGAGTGTCTAGACAAATTAAACTTTAATTTCTACTCATTTTAGTATATGTAATTATACTCCAGTTAAAACACAAAGAAAATACATGTGGATTAAGAACTGTGAGGCTACTTGTCTCCCTGGTATTCACCATTTTAAAGCCTTACTACTCTAAGGGTGGTCCACGGGGCAGCAGCAGCACCTGGCTGTTGCAGGAACGCAGAATCTCAGACCCCAGCCCAGATCTACCAAGTCAGCGTGTGCAAGCTGGTGTGAGGCCCAGAGGAATCAGACCCACGTTAAAGTCTAAGAAGCATGATTGCAGTGGTTATCTGCTTTTTAAAGAAAAGCAAGCATCCATTCATCCGATTTAAGGCAAAAGCAGCACCCTTTGGGGGAATTACCTCACCTCCATTTGCTAGTCCTGGGATTGCTGTTAATCAAGGTGCACTGCCCAGCCCTCCTTAGGCCAACAAGTGGTCCTTAGCTGGACCAATCAGATTCTCTGTCCTTGAATGGAGGGCACCGGCATCAAACAACCACTGAAGCTCAAGCACTCAGTGATGGTGGCAGCTGAAACTGCTGCATGGTTCCTGCTGCCACTCTCTCTTCACTTGCCTTAGATTTGTCTGTTTGGGGGCCTAGTTCTCCATTTCTGCTTTGAGCTCCATGAACTACCTGACTGGCTTCCGATTAATTCACTTTTGGTTATGCTATCCAAGTTTGGATTCTGTTGTTTGCAACCAAAATCCCTAACTGATGTTCTGTATCGCCTCTTTCAAAATATGTAAGGAATCTAAAATGTAGTTTTTCCTTACATGGCAAAAAACTTTTTGTGCTTTTTTTCTAAAGCCTGGAGAAAACTGATTTATGGGACACCATAGGCCAGTATGAAAGATCACATTTAAATCTACTCCCATGCCATCTCATTCATCAGTATAACCCTCAGAAGCCTTGAGGCCTGGAAAATGTCCTCCATAGAACAATTCCACTGGGTGAGGCCATTCACACTTACTGTTCTTTGTATTTTGCTGTACACCCGAAATGACAAGGGGAGAAAATCAGGAGGAACCCATAGAAAGTCAATTGCCAAGAAGTAAAATTAATTTGGAATCCATAGACTGGCAAGTTGTTATCTGAGTGGCCTGTTCATGTTTTAAAATAGTGCTTCTGAGGAGAATATGACATTGGCTAGATTTGGGGAAAAAAAAATTAGTCTTCTGATAGAAGACCACAAGTGACTTCTGATTTTTTTATTGCAAGCATAGACAAGAGGAATCTCTATGTGTAAAAAATAAAGAGCTCATTGACAAATTTTTTCATCCAAATGAACATTGGCAGATAGTAAAATAACACCTCTGATGTGTTAATTCAGTGGAATTAGTTATGGGAAAATCTATTGAATTAGTTTTAACATAAATACAGATGATTTTTCTCTTTTAGTGTCATCTACAAACAGGAATTATTTTTAAAGATTTAAATGAACTTTTAATTTTCATTGTGATAGACTTGGCGGAAGAGGCCTTCCAGCTTGATTTTCAAGGAGTAGTTATCCAATTGGATAGGACTCAACTATTCATCATCACAACCATGGTTACAAAATGAAAATGAATTATTTCTATATGTTGGAGGGGGCTCTTTTCTAGGACCAAGGAGGATGGCACAAAAATATTTTAAATGAAAGAGAAAGCATTACCTGGCAGATACTACCAGTTGCCTATCCAGAATCCATTCTTCTTTTCTTTCTTACTAATAGAACCTGGGTTTATTCTGGGCCATAATGTATCCGGCTGAAATATTCCATTTCCCAGCCACTCTCGCAACTACTGATATCAATGAGACATAAACAGAATTCATTGTGTGCCGAGTCCTGGAAAGCCCCTTAAAGTACTATCTATGTAGATGGTTCGCACTTTTGTCTCCAATCCTCGTTTCTCCTTCTGTGTAGAACTTGGGTGTGATGACTGGAGTACCAACTGCCATCTTGAACAACGGAGACACTTTGAGGCTTGAAGCCCTTTGAGGACCACCAATCCTAGACAGAGATATAAATCTCTCTTCTGTATGCAGCTTTAGGTACAACTTAATCTAATTCAAAGTGATGCAGGTGGGTAAGAACAAGTGACTATTTAGATAGATTTATAAGTCTTTAACATTTCTTTATGTCATGTCTCCTGATTTGATGGTTTGGCCCTTAGAATCATAAAATTTTAGAGCTGAAAGAAACCTTAGAGAACATCTAGGCAAAATCCCTTGTGACACAAGTAAGACAAGGCCCAGAGAGTTTCAGTGATCGGCCCAAGACCCTGCCGGGAGTTATTTATCAAGTATCCGTTATTATCAGTACTGATCAAGTACACATGGTTATGCCTGTCAATGAGACACTTTCCAGTATCCAGGAGGTCAGTCTTTCCAGGATACCTCATGTGCCTCTCAATGCATTGTCTTTTCTTGTTTAAATCTATAAAAAACGTTTAGGTCTAATATATACTTTAATTACAAAAATACTATGGAGAGAAGCTTATCTTTTTAAGCTGTGCCCTACCTCCTATAATAAATACAGGCTGACAGAGTCAATGATCATTTTTATTCCATTCATGTGTGTGGGTGTGAGCGTGTGTGCTTCAAGGAGAGATAGTGAGAGTGTGAAAGCCCTTTTTAGAGAAAGCATCTCAGGCTGCTGAAGGAGAATGATGCCTGACAAGCATTTCTTTTATTGAATAATCCAGTTTACAAATGCTTCCAGACAGACCGAAGGGACTTGACTAGGTTAAAAATACGACAATCAAAGCCCAGATGGAAAGTGTGCTGTGAATCACAAAGATAGGGACGAGAAGGTTTCTCCTCAATGAACTCAGCTATTTTAGTAGATCCCCTGGTCTAGATATATAACCATTCTCTTTATAGCAAAATCCCATTCAGGAAAAAAGGAGAGGGTTGAATTGCTCTAAGTACTTTGCAAGATCTGCTTCTTGTGCATGTTTGGAAGATTCTGAAGCACTGCAGCCTGGGTGCAGACTGACAGCTGAAAGTAAATCAAGAGAGCAGTTGGGGAAAAGGCATTTGAGCAGCCAACTTGCCTGTTTCAGAGATCCTTACAGGGAATATAGGCATGCTGGGGCATTTTTGTCTTAGCAATTACTACTGAGATTTGCCATTGCAGCAATCCATGGGGATTCACTGAAAAGGTTAATGGCATCTATCAGATTTACAGGGTACAACAAGGAAGTTGGCACATTCCCCCGGTGCAAGGTGTAATGTCACCTGTGTGGGCTGAGCAGTCCACATTCATTACCATTCATTGGCCAAACAGCCTGGGTCTTAACCAGCCTTGGAATGTAATCCATCAACAGTTGAGCATTCATTGCAAGAAAAGTAGCAGGGGAGATTCGAAGAGAGAGGACAAGAGAACTGGAATATTGTGCTACCAGCTGATGGACCTTCCGAGAAAGTTGAGATCAGTACCTGCAATGAAAAGTTGAGACAGTGTCAGACCAAGGTGAAAATAAATATCCAGACCCTGTAAAGCAACTCTTTTAAAAATAACTTCATTAACACACCCACAGGCATCCTGCTATAGCTCTGTGTAAAGCTGTTGTTTCTCATCCACTCGTTCTTACACAGAGTTTTCAAAAAGCTGTTCAGATTTGTGTAAATATGTGACTATAATTGGCTTTCCAATTTCACAGCTTATCAAAGGCAGAGAGAGGGGCTCACCGACATTTCAAAGACAATAAGCACATTTGAAGCAATGGTCTATGATTCTCCCCAATGTTTTTAACCCACGATTGGAGAAACAGATGGTTAGATTTTCTAGGAAGCTTAAAACAGAAGCTGAGCTAATACAAAACTGCTCAGCTATCAGACGGGGCAAATCCATTCTGTCGCCTTTTTTTTTCTCCAAATCACAACCCATCAGAGGAAGGATTTAGCTTCACAAAAAGATATTTACCAGGAAGCTTTCTGCAAAAGAGAAAGGCATGCTTTGTTAAACCAGATGCATTTTATTTTTCCTAGAACCAAGATTTATGAAAGCAGTATGCTCATATTTCTCCATATACAGTAATTGGAACTCATTATGCTAATTGTATTTCCATTATCACTAATTAACAATCAGAGTGACCTGGCCCACAGTCTAATTTGTCTTTAATCTGTTTTTGTATAGGGAGTTTTACCCTGTAATTTCAAGGTGATAATTCTATTCAGTGCAACTTTATGAATTGTAGAAGATAATAGTTTGGATGCTCGATGCTATCCCCTTACAACTGTTTGGGGTAAAATGGGGAAGCAAATGAGTATACCTGCATGTGCCCTCTCACTGGTGAAATAGATGCTTAACCTGTGACCTCGTAAGAGTATCCTTCATAATTCTTCCTCAGATCGAACGCCCAGTCAAAGTAATGGGACTGTTGCCCATACTCAAACTCCAGCTCTCAATTTAAAATATGTGGGACTTAGTCTAAGAATCAGTTGACATTTGCTGTCATCCAGAAGGAAAATGAGTGTTTCAAGTACCTTCTAATGATTAATTAACACCTTATAAATATTTCCGTGTGACAAACCTCTTATAGAGAGAAAAATGACAAGTTTGGATCATCAAGAAATTTACTTCTCCTAAAAATGAGATATTGAGGGGAGAGATGAGATACATTCATGATATTCTCTCTCTGAAGACATGTTTATTATTTATCAGGCGAGTTTATAGCAGTGGGATTGTATAGGGAAAAGGGAGCTGGATTTGGAGCTCAAGGTTCTGAATTCAAGTCCAATTCCAATGCTTAATAGAAAGCACTGCTCTCTCTGAATTTTTGTTTTCTCCTCTTTAAAATTGAGATAATACATTTGAAGTGAATCATTGAGAAAGCATCCAGAAGTGGTTCAGTGAGAACTTTAGAATTAGACTGACTTCAAATTCGGACTTCACCCCTTATTAGCTAGTGGCCTTAGGAAAAGCCTCGGTTTCCTAGATATATTTAAAAATGGGCATAAAAATAGTTCCTTTGTCATAGAGCTGTTTTCAGATTAAACTAATAGAGATTAATGTGTATAAAATGCTTTGCCCATTGCCCGGCACATAGTAAGCATGTGACAAAGGCTAGCTCTGATGTGGGAAGAGTGTGACAGTGCTTGGCAAATAAGAAAAATTCTACAGGGATGAGATTGTGACAACCGCCAGTCAGTAAGATGGGTTGTTTCTTTCTGGAGATTGACATGAAGATTGTCACCCTGACTCATTGTGAAAAAAAGACTTCTGCTGGGACGGAATGAAAATCGTATTGGGAGAGAGAGGGATGAAGAGAAAACTCTAAAAAAACCTCACATGAGAAATTAATTTTAGGAAATATACCTCCACCTGTCCTAAGAAATCTTGGAAATTTCAGATTCACCTTCTCATATGCTGACTTATAATCTGCATAAGCAATATCCCAAATGGCCTCTAGTCCTGTGGGTTCCCCAGGTATATCTTCTTAGCCTGATTAACCTGGTTTCCCTTTCTGTGTCTTTCAGAGTACCATTACAGTCAGCAACTTTGAGGTCTTTTTGAAAGAAAGGAGCTCTTCTATGATATCCTGCTCCCACTGCTACCCAGCCCTCTGCCAACACTTGAGAACCCATTGGATCGCCATGCCTCTTCTTCCATGCGTTCCACAGAATGCAGAGAGTATTCATGTTCTCAGGAATCTGGTTTCTTAGTTTGACCTCTTCTGCTTGACAGAGAGATTTTTCTGAATCCTAGGGTCAGATACAATTGTAGCTCTATCTCATACCCTGTTTCACACAGTCACAAAAAAATGTACTTGTCCATGGCATAAATCACAGGATATCACCTAATCAACAAAACAATCTTAATCAATGCTTCACCGTCTGGCTTTCCATAACAATTCCAACTCCCCGTTGACGTTTTCCATCTTCCCTTCTGTTAGACCAGATGGTGCATGTTCTAGCCTCTTTATTATCTTTTTCTGACCATAACACTCTGTCCAAAGATCTTTGTAGGAAATCCCCCATGCTGTCGGCAGCAGTTGCCCTGTCCTGCCTGTTAAACATCGAGATGTTTCAGGCAGTCTTGCTAATGACTATCCTTTTCTAAACCTGAGCTTTCTTCCAAAGTCTTGGACTAGTCCATAATTATTCAATAACACAACCACTTCGGTCTTCATACAGTTAATGTGAACTTTCTTCTTC
This sequence comes from Equus przewalskii, assembly GCF_037783145.1. Taxonomy (NCBI): domain Eukaryota; kingdom Metazoa; phylum Chordata; class Mammalia; order Perissodactyla; family Equidae; genus Equus; species Equus przewalskii. The sequence continues at coordinate 34,554,375 of NC_091844.1, forward strand.
AAGTAAAAGCAGAATCCAAATGGAGTCTTTCCCATATGGCCTGAAACTCTCTCACAAGGAGAGTTTGCAATCAGCATCCACCAATAATCGCAATGTCTTCTTTCCCGTTATGTTAAGAAAGGGAAAGTAATCATCACCCTTCTATGCTGAAGAAGCTGGACCAGTACATTTTTCTCACATACAACATCGTAGCTTAGTTATATTAATCTTCCTAGACAGCTGTCTTCCACGTATCTTTCTGTATGAACCATAATGCACATTAAAAAAAACTTGAAATAGCTGACAGATGTGAACATTGGTGACACTATGGCTTGAAAAGAAGACAAATGAAAGTCAAATAAATCTGTTGATCATTTTAAACAGTGATCATCAAACCTATCCTTTTCCTGTTGTGTGTTGATGTGTGTGTGTGCGTGTGTGTGAGCATGTGTGAAACTATCAGCACCAAGCTCATTCCAAGATACTGATATCCTCTTTATAGAAATCACTTTAAAAATCATATCCTCAAACAAGCTGGCTTTCTGGACTTTATTCTGGTCTCTCCAAAACACAAATTCACATAATACGATCAGTAGGAAATATAATAGATACATCGAGTTGAAAGAAAGCATCGGTATCTAAATTCCAAAGAATGTGCATCAGTCACTGAGTGGAGAGATATGCTAACTTGGCACCATTTTTCTGTGGTATCTGACAGAACTGAAAATCATAGAGAGATTTTATCACAAAGGATTTTCAATTTGTTGTTTAGGAAGATAGATCTGCGAGTATCCTCTTTATCCCTAATGACTAGAGAATGTAAATAATCTTGTGATAACCATATTTCATGTAAATTTTATCTCTGGATGAGGTAGATTTCCTTCTAGGCAATTTCTTTTATCTTTTTTCTCTGACCAGCAAGAACAGTACATGCTTGGTGCCCTGGTTAAAATGGAGCCCAGTAAACTCAAAACTGTGCTCATTGTGGATCATCTTACCATTGGGACACATCAGCTACATTGTCTTACCACAACAGTGTCTCTCATATTTCCATGCTGACTACATGTAAAGGACTTCCTAGAACACACATAATCCATGTCTGAATCTTAAAACATCTTCCAAACCACAAACAAAAAATATGATCATTAGGCTATTGGTAAAGCTTCCCATTTTCCACTTACCTGTATGACCATAACTCAGTTATCTAAGGAAAAATAACAACCAGGGTTTTTCTTTTTTTCCTCTCTACAAATTTAGGCCAATACTGTAAAATGCAAATTTTACCCCAAGCACTATATCAATAGAGGCTAATGTGGTTGACTTCTTCCCTGAGCCTTAGCGAAGACTTTACATAATTCTTACTTTGCTGGTGAGGTTTCTAGGATTGGGGGCACTTTTAGCTCCTCCTTTTCTATTCAAGAGGAGGAATGGAAATGTTTCATTCTGCAATTGTTGAGTGTAATACTGTTCTCCATTTGCATACTGTCTGATGATTTGTGTGTGGGGGCAGCCAAAAGGTCTCAGAATCATTTCCCTATAAAACCATTTCCTTGCTGATAAGGAAATTCCCATAAGCATGGCTGAGGAAAATGGGTCAGACTGGATTTCTGAAACTGTTTAAGGAAACATCTTCCAGATTGAGCAGTACGCTTAAGGCTTTAATAAAGCATCTAAGGGGCTCAGGTTTTCCTTAAGCATGCACCAGGAAAACTCCAAAGGTCTCCCGTTTCTCCTGTTCTCCCCAATATCTGAACAAGGCCTTCATCTTACACAGACTCTGTGCTCTTGCACCTAATTATAATAGGAGATCTTTCAAGGGATGCTTATTGTCCTTCTTTATTTTCCAGACACCACAAAATGTTATTAGATATCATCTCTCTCTTTTTTTTAATTACAGATTTTTTTTTATGCTTCTTTCAGTGTCATTCTTACTCCAAGTAGAATGCAAAATTTAGTTAATTAATTTAGCTGAGACTTCAAAAGGTCTTTAAATACAGTGTCCTGGGTGTTTTATAATTCCAGATCTTTTTTATTTATTTATTTATTCTTTTAAGATTTTATTTTTTCCTTTTTCTCCCCAAAGCCCCCCAGTACATAGTTGTATATTCTTCGTTGTGGGTCCTTCCAGTTGTGGCATGTGGGATGCTAACTCAGCGTGGTTTGATGAGCAGTGCCATATCCGCACCAACGAAACACTGGGCCACCTGCAGCGGAGCGCGCAAACTTAACCACTCGGCCATGGGGCCAGCCTCAATTCCAGATCTTTTATACTTTTTATGATTTCGTTCTTACCCAAAGTAGAAAGCAAAACTGACGGAAGTAATTTAGCCAGGACCTCTATTGTTGCAAATCCTGCAGACAGTCCTTGTGTTCTACTTAATACATTCCTTTGGAGTCCTATTTCTTGGGAAGATTTTCCCCCCTCTGTCATGCGCACTGCCTATAAAACAAGAGCCTTTTTTTTTTTTTTTTTAAAGATTTTATTTTTTCCTTTTTCTCCCCAAGCCCCCCGGTACATAGTTGTGTATTCTTCGTTGTGGGTTCCTCTAGTTGTGGCATGTGGGACGCTGCCTCAGCGTGGTCTGACGAGCAGTGCCATGTCCGCGCCCAGGATTCGAACCGACGAAACACTGGGCCGCCTGCAGCAGAGCGCGCGAACTTAACCACTCGGCCACGGGGCCAGCCCCAACAAGAGCCTTTTTTTGAAATTTGAAAACAGGAGGAATGTTAGGGTCTCCCGTGTGAATCTCATGGAATGGTGTGTGATGCGTTTCTGACAAGGATGGTTGATTTCAACTCCATTTAAGATTAGTTGCAGCTAACTTATTTCTGCCTACTGAATGTAGATATTCATTTCATTCTGTCATTCGTTCATCCATTCACTAATTTTATATTTATGAAATAAGTCTCTATGTGACCATCCTTTTTTAGGCTCTTAGGAAATGGGCTGATTAAGATACAGTTACTAACCCCAAGGGACACATAGTTCAGATGAAGAGACCACATCTAAATGACTAAATATAAGTTTATGAGAGCAGAGACTTTGTCACTCTCAATAAACTGCTATCATAATGCCTAAAAGGGCCTGGCACATCACAGGTGTTTGGTGAACATTGTTGAATAAACCAATGACTAATGGAGCATAATAATGGCAGAGGCTTAGTCTATTTCTTCACTCTTACATCCCTAGTACCTAGAACAGTGCCTGGTCTATAAAGGCAATTCAATAAATATTTAGCACTAGCAATGCGACTAGCTGGTGGCTGGTATATGATGACGATAATAATGCTAAATAATGAGAAAATACATCGGGATTTGCTTGTGCCAGTACATGTCTGAAAAATACAATTTAATCTTCATAGCAATCCTACGAGGTAAAAACTATCACTACCCCCATTTTCAGATAAGGAAAAGTTAAGTAACTCGTACAAGTCACATGGCTAGTGTTTATGGAGCCAAGATTTGAAAGCAAATGGTCTGCTTCAAAAACACACCCTCTGAAATGCTTTGCTATCCTGCCCACTGCGTGTTTGCTCAATTGACTTTGATTCAACTGCAGCCAGACTTTTGAAAGCCTTGAATAACAGACTAAATGGTCTAAAAGATACTCCCTGTTTTTTCCCTATTATTATGGATCCTGCTACTCATATTTCTCTAACACTTTGCAGATTTAACATAGATTACTCCATGGAATCCTCACTTCTTGAATGTTTCTGAGACATATTGTAGAAGGATGACTCTATCTGTGATTTGTAAGAGATATCAAAAAAGGAAAGAACTAAAAACAGGAAAACAAGTAAGAGCCTGGAGAAATAGTTTGGTATTAGGGACTTCCCTGAACCGAGGTGATAGGAGTTAAATAATGTGTTCAATCACAAAGACTGTCTAGCTATGGACAGTAAAGGAGAGAGAGATCATGCCAATGGTTTAAGCACTGCTGACTAACGGACTAGAGGTACTAGAGGGAAATTTTAAAATTGTCCCAGAAGATACAGTTTAGGGACACACAGTAAAAGCACAGTTTTTTAAATGTTGGCTCAAAAGCAGGATTCAGCAAACTACAATCCATGGCCCAGATCAGGCCCATCACTTATTTTTGTAAATAAAGTTTTATTGGAACACAGCCACCTCCATTGGTTTACGTATTGTCCGCGGCTTCTCTTCAGTTACAACAGTAGTGTTTAGTAGTTGCAATAGAGATCATATGACCCACAAGTCTCCAGTATTATCCCTGCCCAAAAGTAATGGTTGAATTCTAACGGACTGATAAAAATACTATATTGAATTCCATGTGCCCGTCCTTGATCTGCTTTTGAAAGTGTGCACGTATGTTTCTAAATGTTCAATTAATTAATCAATGTTGCTGAACTCTGAAACTGAGATGCACACTTTCAAAGCAAATCCCCTGATATATAAATTATGCATACATCAACCTAACCTAGGCAGGGTCCCCAGGCACTCACCTATGGTTGAATCAGTTTAGTTCATTACAGCTCAAAAATATTGAACACTGTTCTTATGGTTAAGTGGGCAAAATTGGCAAAAGTGGTAGTTGAGGAGAGAAAATAAAGTCATAGCAATAACCTCACTGGGATGTTGAAGTGACCAGAGCAAGGAATGCCACCAAATTGAGCCCATTTTCCTTCTGCTACCACATTCTCAGGTTTCTTCTCCTCTTTCCTCTTGGACCTAACCCTAAGGTCACCTTTAAGTTCCTCTTCCTCCCCTGAATGAGGTGGGGTGAACAAAACACTTACATTCTGGCTCTTTTTTATCACTTCCTGGGTGATCCAAATTATTTTGCTTCCCTGATGTTAGTTGCTTTTTCTGTTGTGTGGTAGTAATTTCCTGCAAGTTGAACAGCTGGAGGATGCCTGTGTTATCTCCAGAGATCATTTCCAAGTCTAAGATCTCCATTTCTAAGGCTCTAACCTTATCTTGATGCCTCACCACTGACTTTTTTTGAAAACTTATATGTGCATTAATACTTTATGGAGTGGGTTGAATGTGTCCCCCCGAAAATATTTGAGGGATGTGGTGATATTTGGACTAAGAGTCTTTGCAGGTGTAATTAAACTAAAGATCTTGAGATGAGATCACACTAGATTAGAGTGGACTCAATTCAATAACGATGTCCACATAAACGGCAGGAAAGGAGAAGACACCGGCAGACCCGGGGGAGAAGAAGGCCACGTGAAGACAGAAGCAGAGATTGAGGGGATGTGTCTATAAGCCATGAAACATTAACTGGAAGCTAGAGGCATGGAACAGATTCTCCCCAGAGCCTGTAAAAGGAACCAACCTCGTTAATCCCTTGATTTTTCTCCTTCCGGCCTCCAAAATTGTCAAAGAATACATTTCTGTTGCTTTAAACCACCAAGTTTGTGGTAATTTGTTACAGCAGCCCTGGGAAATTAATACACCTTATTAAATAATTCTGGTTTTCTAATTCTCTGTGCCACTAAAAATGGAACATTGTTAACTACTTTATTTTTGCCTGCCTTATAGATTGCTATAATATTTTGGGGTTATATGCTAAGTAATAAGTCACAGGTCTTAAAGAAACACTATTTTCCCCAAAGGATCCTTTTTTTTCCTAAAATGTGAGTTCTGCATTTTCCAGAAAATACGTTTTCTTAGCTGAAAATATCTTTTGGAAAAAACATCCCAAAGCTTCTGTTAGAAGCTTTTAGACCTACCTGCCAAAAAATTCGCTGTGGACCAAGACATGACTGTTTTTCAAAATCCCATTCTAGTGTATTAAGCAAATACTTACTTTCCAAAACAGACAATTAATGTCATGTGCTTTGTTTCTGGACTCCAAAAACAATTGATTCATGTGTTAAGACAATTTTTTCCCCTTGGAATTAGGGTTTTAAAATAAGGTGTCTTCCTTCTGAAAAAGAGGCTAACTGACTTTATTTTGGAATTTAAAATGCCCAGTATTTATGGATGTTAACTCACATTTATTAGCAAGATTTCATCAATTATGTAACGGATTGCTAAATGTCATTCTTGTGCTTTACTCTCAAATTAACTACATGCTATATGCTTAGGAAAATATCATATAATTATAAAGTAATTCTATGTTCTAGTAGATTACTTAGTAATTATACTTAATACTGTAGTCCCAATAGTGATTACTATGAAAGCTCATTATAAAAGGCAGAAATAGTCACATATGTATTCTTAATTACATCTGCCACAATAGAAGTTAATGTTAATTGAAGTGATTTATAGTTATTATGGTAACTCAGTTAAAAGTATATACTAGTAGCGATAACCAACCTTCAAAAGAAGAAAGTGTCAAATTAGTGTTAGAAAACTTAAAGGAAAGCCACCCTTGACCTAATTCTGTTTGATTTTCTTTACCCAGGAAATACTTCCACTGTTCTTTTCCTACGAACGTCATCTTTATCTCCCCAGCACCTAGGACAGTACTTGGATTCTGGAAGTACTCCATAAATGTGTACTAAATAAATGAATAAATATCTTGCAATATTTACTTCGATCCATCTAAAATTAGATGATGAGATCCATCTAAAATTATTTGTAAGTGGATTGTGCGATTCTAAATTGATGCTCTTAATGTTTGAGGGTCATTTATCCCTCTGAGAATATGATGTGAAAGTTCCCGCCCTTCCTCAGTGAAGTGTATGTAAACACATAGTTTTGCAAACATTTGTAGTATATTCAAGGTCCCCCTGAAGCCCATTCGTGGAACTTGAGTTAAGAATGGCTCCAGGCAAGAGCAGCATTTTATGAACCTTGCAATCTACCTCCAGGGGCTTGGGGCTATGTACACACCCAAAGAAAGTGATGATAAATTACCTTCCTAGTTTTTCCCTTCTCTGTTTAAAAAAAGTATGTGGAGAATTAAATCATGATTTCAGTCATATTTTATCTTCCTTCACATTCACTTTTAAACTGTCCAGCATAGAAAATTATACAAAATCTATCCTTTTCAAAGGAGAAGACAAACAGCACATATTTCTAAAAACAAATATATATTCCATTTAAATAAAAGTGTGGGATGAAAAATTTGTAGTTCACAGGAGATATTTGGCCCCATTGCTGAAACGTTGTTCATTATACATTCCTAAACACAGATACCAGTAAGATGTTGCTAGTGGTAAGCCATCACTCAAAATGATGGGAGTACTTCAGTGCCCATGGTCTACACAGTCCGGGGTCAGAGATTGGGTGGACCCTGGAAGTGCCAGACAGAGGCAATGCCCTTGATAGGCTTACTATCTCACCAAAGAAGCAATGACAAGGCTCAGGAGATGTCACATGAGAATATCAAAGGGCACAATCATAAATGCTACTGAATCCAGAGCAGAGGCATGTTGAGAGTGGGAGTAGTTGGTCAGCTTCAGAGTCAAGGTGGCAAAGAACTACAATCTACTTTACATTATTCAGCTTTGTTTCAATGTAGACAGAAGTGTGTGAATATGGACAAGAATGAAATGATTAGTATGAAGGTCCATGCTAATCATACGTACATACATCATAATATGTATGTATGATTAATATGAGATCTGAGTTACAAAAGACTAAGAGAAAAATCTAAGAGGATAAGATACTGGTTTCGGGAGACCTGAAAATCTTATATATTTTGGAATTACAATGAGGATCCGAATACCTGAGAACTCAAAGCATTTCTCATGACTTTTCCCCTACATCTTGGCATATGGCTGGGATTTGGCCTAACCCAGAGTTCTGAGAGAGTTAACCTAGAGCAACAGAACACACCTGTCATGTTATTCATTGCATCAACAGGGGATTTATTCCCAGTCCCCATTCCTCAGCGGTACAGAACACTTCCTGCATCTTTCCTAATCTACATAATCACTTGTCAAGATGAGTGATTTCTATCCACTTGTCAATGTTGCTGTTTTTTAACGTTACCTAAGAAATTGGTTTAACATATTCTAACTGACGTACTTTGCTATGTAACGGGATACCATGGATAGATATATTTGATAGTCATTTCTCCCTCCCCCCACTCCCCAGATGAAATGAGCTCCCCATGAAATGAGATGTATTTCCCTGGAGAATTAAATTCATTACATTCTTGCCTCACAGATATGGGTGATCCCTGGATACGCCGATATTCCAACACAACCTCTTTCATCATACAGAGGAAACCTATTCTGAGAGGGGAAGAGAAGTCTGTTCGCCTTGATGGGTGTGCTGCTTAAAATGTCTCTTCATCCCAAAGTAGAATATTTTATAAAACCCTTGAGCTACAAAATACCAAAAAATTAGAGAAAATAGTTGATGTGAGCCAATGCTCTTTAAAATGTTTATGGCCATCTCTTGGCCCAGTGGTGAATCATAAGACTCTGAGCTTAAAAGTCAAATCCAAAGTTACCTTCTTAGCATTTGACAATGACAGAGGTTTATGAGTTATAGTTATAAACTCCTATTAGAATTGGAATTGTAGACCAAGTCCAAATATATTTCTCTTCCTTCTGTTTTTTATTATTATGTTGGAAGTCCTAAGCCTGGGGTTTTTGGTTTGTTTTAGTTCTAATTTCATATTCTGATATACTCAGAGCAAATTCCCAAGGGCTTGAAGAATACATGCAAATTTTTTTTTAAAGATTTTATTTTTCTGCTTTCTCCCCAATGCCCCCCGGAACATAGTTGTATATTTTTAGATGTGGATCCTTCTAGTTGTCACATATGGGATGCCGCCTCAGTATGGCTTGATGAGCAGTGCCATGTCCGGGCCCAGGATCCGAACCTGCAAAACCCTGGGCTGCCACAGCAGAGCACGTGAAATTAAACACTCGGCCACGGGGCCAGCCCCCATGTAAAATACTTTATAAGAAGTATTTTAAAAAAAGCAAACTGTCTCCTTCCAGGGGAAAAACATCACGCAGTATAATCAACCCTTATTCACTTGCTGCTCACCCAAGATACAGTCAACATTTTCTTCCAATCACAGCCTTTTCCTGCCCCTGCTACAAGTCCACTGATACTTGAAAAAGAATCTAGAGAGATTCTGTCAAGATGGTGGAATAAGCAGACTCTGAACTCATCTCCTCCCATGAACACAACCAGGTTACTACTTTTGGAAAAATTACCCTGGATAGAAAACTGAAAACTGGATAAAAAGAACCCCCACAACAAGGGACAGTCCTGACTAAGTCAGAAGAGGAAGAAATTCCTGCTGGAGAGAAAGAAAGCCACCTTCAGGAGCAGCGGAGTTTCTCAGCCAGCATGGCAGGAGCCACCCTAAGGTACTCAGCCCTCCCTGGAGAAATGAGGTCAGGAGTGGGTCCGATACTGCTCTAAGCATCCTTCAGACTCAGCACAACAGAGACAAGGGTCTTACTATTTGGCTTTGCTGGCTATTAACTGCAGCGACGATACCCCCAGAAAAGCTATCGGACAAAAGCCAAAAAGACCCGGGTTTTAAAGGGCCCACACACAAACTAACCTGTCTCAACAACCTAAAATCACCAGAGAGAAGGCTGGCAGTCCTTTGGTGTAGAGACTCACCTGGTGGGTTCTGGGGAAATCTTGGTGAGAGGAGGGGCCTCTCTGGAGACTGAGACATTGGTGGGTGCCATTGTTCTGACCTGGTCCAGGTGTGCTGACACAGATGCAGGTGGATACCATTAAGGTTCTTCCCCTGGCCTGTTCGCCCAGGGGTCTGCCACACCCACTAGAGTGCAGATTTAATCCAGTTCAGCCAGGGCAGGCAGCACCCCTAGGGACCAGCCCCACCCAACAGCAAGCCCTCAGCCTACTTGTCAGCCTGCATTGACTGGGTGACTTGATCCTCTACAGGCAGGTGAGTGTGTCCTCCTCTGTGGGGCAGGGCCTGTGTGAGGACCAGGGGAACTGTGGGGGGCATTGGTGGAGAGGAGGAGGCCTCTGCAGTGGGGCATCAGGATATGCTCCAGGGGGTTGGGAAGTGTGCTCGGACCAAGATTGTGTTGATAGTGTGTGTGGTCCTGGGAGGGGTGAGGCTTATCAGCAGCAGAAGACCTGTGCTTCACAAATAGCCATAAAAAGGATCAGCGCCACCTGCCAAAGCCTGAAACAATTCAGTGCTCCTGTGCCTAGGGCCAGCCCCACTCAGCTGCACTCCTAAGAGAACTAACAATAGCCTTATAGGCCTGAGGCCTATCACAACTGTAAGCCCTTGAGCCTAGCAACCAGCTACACTGGGTACTAACCCAATTAAGAGGAAACCTGCAACAGGAATGGGCTGTTAGACCTTGTAGCCAACGGTGCTGAGGCTTCTCAAACTGGATTTACAAACAGCTGGCCAGGGAAGGAAAGACTATACTCCCTGGGTACTGCATTAAAAGCAACCCTGCCACAGCAGAAGGACACAAGTAGCCCACAAAGGGGTCACTCCTGGACCTTCTGGACTGGTGATGAGAGGGAAACACACCACTGGGCTTCAAAAGGCATCTCATACATAAGGCCACTTCTCCAAGATCAGGAGACATAGCCAACTCACCTAATACATAGAAAGAAGCATGGAGAAAGAGGCATAATGAGGAGACAGAGGAATACATTCCACCAAGGAAACAGGACAAAACCCCATAAAAAGGGCTAAATGAAACAGAAATAAATCACCTACCCGACAAAGAGTTCAAACAAAATCTCATAAGGTGCTCACAGATATTGGGAGAAGACTGGATGAACACAGTGAGTTCATCAACAAAGAACTGGAAAATATAAAAAAGAACCAATCAGAAATGAAAAATAAAATACTGGAAATGAAAAATTCACTAGAGGGACTCAATAGCAGAGTAGAGGATACAGAAGAACAGTTCAGCTAACTAGATGAAAGACTAGAGGAAACAACCCAAGCTGAACAGAGAAAAGAATTAGACAGAATGAGAACAGTCTAAGGGAACTCTGGGATAATATAAAGCACACTAACATTCATATTATAGGTGTCCCAGAAGGAGAAGAGAGAGACAAAGGGGCAGAAAATTTATTTGAAGAAATAATAGCTGAAAATTTTCCTAACCTAAGGAAGCAAACAGACATCCAAGTACAGGAAGCACAGAGACCTCCAAACAAGATACACCCAAAGAGGCCCATACCAAGACACATTATAATTAAATGTCCAAAATTAAAGATAAAGAGAGAATACTAAAAGCAGCAAGAGAAAGGCCACAAGTGACATAGAGGGGGAAGCCCATCAGGCTATCGGTGGACTTCTTAGCCAAAACCCTACAGACGAGAAGAGAATGGTATGATGTATTTAAAGTGCTAAAAGGAAAAAACCTACAGCCAAGAATACTGTATCCATCAAGGTTGTCATTCAGAATGTAAGGAGAGATAAAGAGCTTCCCAGAGAAGCAAAAATTAAAGGAGTTTATCAGCAAGAAACCAGTTCTACAAGAAATGTTGAAGGGACTTATTTAAGTGGGAAAGTGATGAACACAAATAGGGATAAAAAAATTATCAAAAATAAAACAGGCAATAAAATCACTGGTAAAAGTAAAAATGTAGTAAAGGTAGCAGATCAACCATCTGTGAAGATGATACAAAGGTTAAAAGACAAAAGTACCAAAATTACCTAATTCCAGGATAAGAAGGTAATGAATAGACACACACAAAACAAGAGATTAAATATGATTTCAAAAACATAAAATGTGGGAGGAGGGGAGTGAAAAAGTAGAGCTTTTAGAAAGAGACCAAGCTAAAGAGTCTATCAACTTGATATAGACTGTTATATACATAGAATATCTTATAGGATCCTCATGGTAATCACAAATCAGAAACCTATAATAAGTAAGCAAATAAGTAAGACAAAAGAAATCAAACACATTACTGAAGAAAGTCATCAAACCACAAGGGAAAAGAGCAAGAGAAAAAGAAAGGAACAGAGAAGAACTACTAAAACTCATAGAAAAAAAAAGGAACAAAATGGCAATAAATACATATTTATAAATAGCTACTTTAAATGTCAATGGACTAAATACTCCATTCAAAAGGCATAGGGTGGCCATGCGGATAAAAAAAAAACAAGAGTCATATATATGTCACATACAAGAGACACACTTCAGACCTAAAGACGCTCTCAAACTGAAAGTGAAGGGATGGAAAAAGTATTCCATGCAAATGGCAAAGAAAAGAAAGCAGGGATTGCAATACTTATATCAGACAAAACAGATTTTAAAACAAAAACTGTAGCAAGAGACAAAGAAGGGCACTACATAATGATAAATGGAACAATCCAACAAGAAGATATAACATTTGTAAATATCTACACACCTAACATACGAGCACCTAAATATATAAAGCAATTATTAACAGACATAAAAGGAGAAATAGACAGTAACACAATAATAGTATGGGACTTTAACACTCCACTTACACCAATGGATAGATCATCCAAACAGAAGATCAATAAGGAAACACTGACCTTAAGTGACACATTTGACCAGGTGGACTTGGTGGATATATATAGAACATTCCATCCAAAAACCACAGAACGCACATTCTTTTCAAATGTACATGGAACATTCTCCAGGATTCATCACATATTAGGCCACAAAACAAGTTTCAATAAATTTAAGAAGATTGAAATAATACCATGCATCTTTTCTGACCACAAAGGTGTGAAACTAGAAATTAACTACAGGAAGAAAACCAGAAAAGCCACAAGAATGTGAAGATTAAACAAAATGCTACTGAACAAAGATTGGGTCAGTGAAGAAATCAAAGGAGAAATCAAAATATTCCTGGAGACAAATGAAAATGAAAATACGACATGCCAAAATCTATGGGATACAGCAAAAGCAGTTCTAAGAGTGAAATTTATAGCAATTCAGGCCCACCTCAACAAAGAATAAAAATCCCAAATAAACAATCTAACAGTGCATGTAAAGGTATTGGAAAAAGAAGGACAAACAATGCCCCAAATCAGCAGAAGGAAGGAAATAATAAAAATCAGAGCAGAAATAAATGAAATAGAGACTAAAAAAGCAATAGAAAAAAATTAATGAAACCAAGAGCTAGTTCTTTGAAAATATAAACAAAATTGACAAACTCTTAGCTAGACTCACCAAGAAAAAAAGAGAGAAAGCTCAAATAAATAAAATCAGAAATGAAAGAGGAGAAATTACAATGGACACCTAAGTCAGAAATACAAAAGATAATAAGAGAATACGATGAAAAGCTATACGCCAACAAATTGGATAATCTAGAAGAAATGGACGAACTCTTAGAAATATATAACCTTCCAAAACTGGACCAAGAAGAAATAGAGAATTTGAATAGACCAATCACCAGTAAGGAGATCAAAACAGCAATCAAAAACCTCCCAAAAAATAAAGACCTGGACCAGATAGCTTCCCTGGTGAATTTTACCAAACATTCAAAGAAGACTTAATACCTATCCTTCTCAAACTCTTCCAAAGAATTGAAGAGGAAGGGTTCCTTCCTAAGTCAATCTACGAAGCCAACATTATCCTGATACCAAAACCAGACAAGGACAACATAAAAAAAGAAAATTACAGACCAATATCACTGATGAACATAGATGCAAAAATCCTCAACAAAATACTAGCAAATCAAATACAACAATACATTAAAAAGATCATACATCATGATCAACTGGATTTCATTCCAGGGATGCAGGGATGGTGCAACATCTGCAAATCTGTTGTGATACACCACATTAAGAAAACGAAGAATAAAAATCACACGATCATCTCAATAGATGCAGAGAAAGCATTTGACAAGGTACAGCATCCATTTATGATAAAAACTCTAAATAAAATGGGTATAGAAGGAAAATACCTCAACATAATAAAGGCCATACATGACAAACACGAAGCAAATATCATTCTCAACAGAGAAAAACTGAAAGCTATCCCTCTAAGAACAGGAACCAGACAAGGATGCCCACTGTCACCACTCTTATTTAGCATAGTATTGGAAGTCCTAGCCAGAGCAATCAGGCAAGGAAAAGAAATAAAAGGGATCTATATTGGAAAAGAAGTGAAACTGTCTCTCTTTGTAGATGACATGATTTTATATATAGAAAACCCTAAAGAAGCCACTAAAAAACTCTTAGAAATAATAAATGAATACAGTCAAGTCACAGGATACAAAATCGACGTACAAAAATCGGTTGCGTTTCTATACATTAACAATGAAGTAGCAGAAAGAGAAATTAAGGATACAATCCCATTTACAATTGCAACAAAAAGAATAAAATACCTAGGAATAAACTTAACCAAGGAGGTGAAAGATCTGTACACAGAAAACTATAAAACATTGTTGAAAGAAATTGAAGAAGACACAAAGAAATGGAAAGATATTCCATGATCTTGGATTGGAAGAATTAACACAGTTAAAATGTCCATACTTCCTAAAGCAATCTATAGATTCTATGCAATCCCTATCAAAGTTCCAACAACAGTTTTCACAGAAATAGAACAAAGAATCCTAAAATTTATATGGAACAACAAAAGACCCCAAATAGCGAAAGGATTCCTGAGAAAAAAGAACAAAGTTGGAGGTATCACACTCCCTGATTCCAAAATACACTACAAAGCCATAATAACCAAAATAGCATGGTACTGGCACAAAAACAGACACAACAGATCATTGGAACAGAATCGAGAGCCCAGAAATAAACCCACACATTTATGGACAGCTAATATTCTACAAGGGAGCCAAGAGCATACGATGGAGAAAGAAGAGTCTCTTCAGTAAATGGTGTTGGGAAAACTGGACAGCCACATGCAAAAGAATGAAAGTAAACCACTACCTTACACCATGCACAGAAATCAACTCAAAATGGATTAAAGACTTGAATGTAAGACCCAAAACCATTAAAATATTTCTAGAACCATAGAAAGTTCTAGAAGTAAACATAGGCAGTGTGCTCTTTGACATTGGTCTTAGCAGCGTATTTTTAAGTACCATGTCTGATTGGGCAAGGGAAACAGACGAAAAAATGAACAAATGGGACTACATCAAACTAAAAATATTCTGCACAGCAAAGGAAACCATCAACAAAACAAAAAGACAACCTAACAATTGGGAGAAGATATTTGCAAACCACATATCAGATAAGGGGTTAATATCCAAAACATACAAAGAACTCATACATCTCAACAACAAAAAACCAATAACCCAATTTAAAAATGGGCAAAAGGTCTGAAGAGAGATTTCTCCAAAGAAGATGTACGGATGGCCAACAGGCATATGAAAAGATGCTCAACATCATTAGCTATCAGGGAAATGCAAATCAAAACTACAATGAGGTATCACCTCACTCTGGTCAGAATGGCTATAATTAATAAGATGGGAAACAAGTATTAGAGAGGATGTGGAGAGACGGGAACCCTCGTACACTGCTGGTGGGAGTGCAAACTAGTGCAGCCACTATGGAAAGAAGTATGGAGAATCCTCAGAAAATTAAGAATAGATCTACCATATATAATCCAGCTATCCCACAGCTGAGTATCTAGCCAAAGAACTTGAAAACACAAATGCATAAAGATACATGCACCCCTATGTTCATTGCAGTATTATTCACAATAGCCAAGACTTGGAAGCAACCTAGGTGCCCATCAAGGGACAAATGGATAAAGAAGACGTGGTTTATACACACAACGGACTACTACTCAGCCATAAAAAATGATGAAATCCAGCCATTTGTGACAACATGAATGGACCTTGAGAGTATCATGCCAAGTGAAATAAGTCAGAGGGAGAAAGTCAAATACTGTATGATATCACTCCTGAGTAGAAGATAAAAACAAGGACCAACAAACACATAGCAACGGAGACTGGATTGGTGGTTACCATAGAGGAAGGGAAGAGGGGGCAGGGAAAGATGGGTGATTAGGCTCATGTGTGAGGTGATGGATTATAATTAGTTTTTGGGAGGTGAACATGATGTATTTACACAGAATTGAAAATATATTACTATGTACATCCGAAAGCTATATAATGTTATAATCCAATGTTACTGCAATAAAATAAAAAAAAAATAAAATAAAAAGAAAGAAAGAAAGAAAGAGAAAGAGAGAGAGAGAAACAAAGAAACAAAGAATCTAGAGAAAACGTGCAAGCGGTCCCTCCTGTTTTACTCAGTATAAATCAGATTTTTGAGTTTTGGTCACTTCTGGATAGTCAGATAGTATTTTCTAAAACTGACTCAGAGAGCTGCATTTGAGTTTTAGGTGGATGAAAAAGATTTCTGTCTTTTTTTAGGTTAAAAATTGTTGTAAAGTTAAAGTGGATGTTTCATTTAAAAAATTTTTTTTTTCTCATTCTCCCTTGACCCAACATTTACCACTAAAGTCATTTACACAGCGGTAGAAGTTTCCTGAATGCAATTATTCAATAAATGATCATTAGCACTTAGTTAGTGTCAGGCTGAGTCCTGGGCCCCCGAGAAGGAGCAGGGACATAATAGAGAGGGCAGAGTCTGAGGAGGGCGAAAACTTCTGAATGACGAGACTAGCGCAGCCACATGCCCTGAAAAACCCATGGTCTTGGTTTCCAAGGTCAAAGTAGACACAAATTCTTGAGGTACGTTTGTCAAAGTAGACGTCGTAGATGAAACACCTTTGTTGCATGCCTTCCTTTATCTGAGAAAGTCTACATCAATGTGCACATGGCTTTGTCACTTAACTATTTTTTAACTTTAAATAGGTGACACTTTGACGTGATTCCAAATTAAAAAAAATGTATAAAAAAGTATTTAATCAAATGCTGCCCTTCCACCCAATCAATCCCATGCCTCCCTAGCCATCCAAAGTACGCTGCCCTCCTCCACGGCGTTATTGTACATCTTTTAGAGCTTCTTGAAGCGTACACAAATAAGTACAAATATATCTGTAGTTTTTCTACCACCATCTTTTTTTTTTACAGAAAAATTAGCATTTATACATATTGTTCTACTGTTTTCACTTAATAAATCTTGAAATCTTTTTATGCTGGTACATAGAAACAATTGCTTCATTCTTTCTTAAAGCAGCATTATATGTCATTATATGGACTGCACCACAAATAATATTTACCCACGCCCTATTGATGGACTTTTAGAGTTTGTGTGTGTGTGTGTGTGAGTGTGTGAGGAAGACTGGCCTTGAGCTAACATCTATTGCCAGTTCTCTTCTTTTTGCTTGAGGAAGATTGCTGCTGAGCTAACATCTGTGCCAATCTTCCTCTCTTTTGTACGTGGGATGCTGCCACAGCATGGCTTGATGAGTGGTGTGCAGGTCTATGCCTTGGATCTGAACCTGCAAACCCTGACAAATGCCGAAGTGGAGCACGTGTGTTTAAACACTATGCCACTGGGCCAGCCCCTAGAATTTTTTTTAGTCTTGCTATCAAAAACACCACTGAAATGAATGAACTTGTGCATATGTCATTTCTTATGTATGTAAGTATATCTGTAAAGTAGATTCCCACAAATGAAATTTCTGTGTCAGTGGGTGTATTCATTTGTAATTTTGATAGATATTGATAAATTATCCTCCATAGAGTTATACCAGTTTACACACATACCATCATGAATGCCCATATTTACAAAACCTTACCAGAGTATGTTGTCAAATTTTCAGATTTTTGTCATTCTAGTGGGTGACAATGTTACAACAGGGTAGATTTTAATATGCCTTTTTCTTTTTATGAGAGAAGTCAAACATCTCTTCATATGATTAGGAGATATTTGTGTTTAACTTTTGATCAACTTTCCTTTTTCGCTTTTCCTAGTGGATGTGTGAACACTCTTAATTTTTAAAAGCTCCTAAAATTAGGAAACTTAATCCTTTATTGATCAATAACATTTGTTATTTTCTGTTTGTTTGGCTGATTTTTGTTTTGTTTTGAGTTTTACAGTCATACTAGTGGTTATGGTGTAATATCTCCTTGTGGTTTTGATTTATATTTCCCTAATGACTAATGATGTTGAGCATATTTTCATGTGCTTGTTGGTTACTTGTATACCTTTTTCAGAGAAATGTCTACTTCAGTCTTTTGCCATCTTTTAGTGGGTTGTCTGTCTTTTTGTTGCTGAGTTGTAGGAAGTTTTTTCTTTTTTTGCTGAGGAAGATTAGCCCTGAGCTAACATTTGTGCTAATCTTCCTCCACTTTATATGTGGGTTGCCACCACAACATGGCTAATGAGTGATATAGGTCCATGCCGAGGATCCGAACCCATAAACCTGGGCCACTGAAGTGGAGTATGACAAACTTAACCACTATGCAGTGGGGCCAGCCCCTCTAGGAATTTTTTTTTAAGATTTTATTTTTCCCTTTTTCTCCCCAAAGCCCCCCAGTACATAGCCGTATACTCTTAGTTGTGGGTCCCTCCAGCTGTGGCATATGGGATGCTGCCTCAGCGTGGCCCAATGAGCGGTGCCATGTCTGTGCCCAGGATCTGAACCAACAAAACACTGGGCTGCCTGCAGCGGAGCGTGTGAACTCAACCACTTGGCCATGGGGTCAGCCCCCGCTGTAGGAATTTTTTACATGTTCCAGATATAAGACCCTTATCATAAATATGATTTGCAAATATTTTCTCCCATTCTGTAGGTTGTCTCTTCACTTTCTTAATGGTGTCCTTTGAAGGCTAAAACTTGAAGCACAAAAGATTTTCCCCTAAGTTTTCTTCTAGGAGTTTTATAGTTTTAATTCTTATATTTTGGTTATAGATCCATTTCATATATGATGTGAGGTAGGGGTCCAACTTCATTCATTTCATGTTGATATCCCGCTGATTCATCACAATTTGCTAAAGAGACTATTCTTTCCCCATTGAATGGCCTTGACAGACTTGTCAAAAATCAGTTGGCTATAGATGTATGAGTTTATTTCTGGACTCTCAATTCTCTTCCATTGGTGTACATGTTTATCCTTATTCCAGTACCATACTGTTTTGATTACTGTAGTTTTGTAGTAATTTTCTAAATCCAGAAGTACGAGTCCTCTACTTTTGATATTTTTCAATATTGTTTTGGCTTTTTAGGACCCGTTGCAATTCCATATGAATTTGAGGATCACCTTTTCTGTTTCTACAATGTTTTTCATCAATGTTTTCTGGGTTTTATTGTGCAAGTTTTTTACCTCCTTGATTAAATTTGTATTTTAATTCTTTCTCCTTTTTTTTGCCTTAAATCCATTTCTCTGTACATTACATAACCCAAATTGTCAATATCTTTTATGATTTTGAATTCTGAGTCATAGTTAGAAATGCCTCCACTACATTAAGATTATAAAGGAATTTCAATAAGGGTCTTTCTAAAACTTCTATGGCTTCTTTATTATCATTTAAGTCTTCAATACATTTGAAATTCATTGGTGTAAGTTGTGAATGATAGGTCCAAGTTATTTTCCCACTTGACTTTTTAATTGCTCTGACATCGTCTATTGTATAGTCCTTCTTTTCCTCACTGATTTAAGATACCACCTTTAATCATATATTAAATTCTATATATGTTTGGACTTCTTATGGGACTTCCTCTTTGGCACATTGATTTCTCTGTCTGATCACACTCCACCATCACAGTATTTTCATTTTTGAGTCTGTTTAACATGTTTTGACATCTGGTAGGACAAGTCAGCACTCATGGTTCTTCTTTCTCATGGTTTTTGTTGTTATTCTTGTTTATCATTTTTTTTCACATGAACTTTAGAATCTGCTTGGTAGGTTAAAAGAAAATCTTGTTTTATTTTTACCAGGATCACATTAAATTTAGAAATCAACTTAGAGAAAATTTTCATCTTATGATATTGAGTCTTTCCATTCAAGAATATGCGATGCCTTTTTGTTTGTTCAAGTCTTCTGTTGAGGTTGTTAGTAATATTTAAAATGCATCTTCATATAGGACTGGCTCACTTATTGTTACGTTTATTCCTGGGTATTTTATCTTACTCATTACTATTACAAATGGGACATTTTCTTTCATTATATCTTCCAACAGATTTTTGTTTGAAATCAATCTAATTTGTGAGAGCTGCAATAAATGTCTATTCTCAAAAGAGGATTGGTAAATAACTAATAACACTTCCAGCTTTACCCACAAATACATATCTTAAATTGTAGTTTTTTCATATCAGTATAAAACTTATCCTTTATTATAAGTTATGCTCTAGACTTGAAATCAGAAAGGTTTGAAACTTATAAGTGGAAGACATTGAAGCAATCATGTTCTATACTATCTCAATAATGTATATTATTTAACTTTAGCATTAATGTATATATCTAATTTATGTACATATGAATATACATATGTGTATACACATACATACAGGTATGCTCCTACACATGCAAAACCTACACAGATACTTCTAGAGCAACAATATCTTTGAACTAATGCTCTTTTAGTTTTTGCTGATATGTATATATAATATGCCACTTCAAAATTACATTCGTGGTGCAGGGACTGCTTTGGAAATAACTTTGAAGCCTGAAACATGAGGACTTTACTCAAGTTGTATATTTTCTCACCAATTGTGTTTTGTCTCTGCATCAGCTCATGGTATAAACTAGATACTTCCACTTTAAAGAAATGGCTGATGTGTGTCATTCATCCCTGTAATCTTCATGACAAGTTTTGTTTATTCTCTTTCTGAGTAATGTCAGCTTCACTTCATATTCTTCTTGAAGATAAGAGAAGACTTTTCTAAACAATGAGGAACTAGTCAAAGTAATCATCAGCACTTATACTTCAGGGCTCATTTGCTTATCACTCTTGACCTAGTATCACACACAAAATTGGGAACTTAGGTACTCAGCATGGCTGTCCAATGAAGACAACTTTATTTATTTTCTTGTTTATTTATTCATTTGTATTCAGTCAACCAGCTCAAAGGCTCAAAGGCTGTAAAATAGAACTTTCTCTCTCTCCCTCTCTCTCTATATATACATATATTCCTGAAAGATATAAGCAGTTTAAAAAATTAAACAGAATCATGTGTAACACAAATAAGCATGCAACAAATATTTGATAGAAAAGTGAATAAATGAATTGATTCAATAAGAAGATATACATTCAAAATACAGTTTCAGTATTTTAATTTGGGCTTTCTTACCAAAAGGAGGCACTTTCCTCTACTTCTGCTAATACAATCTGGGAGGACGGGAGCTTTGCTATCAACCAGTATTAGCCTTTAGGGTTTCTCCATATCACCCTCTCCCCACTTCTCTTTATAGACTAAGATGGATGATACCCTTATTTGGTCATGCTCTCTTTGATGTGATGTATCCTGCAATATCCAAGGAGAAGTTCTCAAATTTCAGAGGAGGCGGAAGCAACAACCTGATGGAGGAACATATGGAATGGTGGATTGGATCAGGGTGGTAGTGAGCAAACAATAGTTATCAAACTTTTACTGACTGCAAGAATCTGGATTGGCCATAGATTGCCAGCAGATAGTAAACTTCAAGCCCACTGTCCATGAAGCCATATTGGGGGTGTATAGGCCAGACCTTTTGGTCAAGAAGAATATCATAAATGCCTAATTCACATTTTGTCTCTGAGAAGGAGTCAAGGAATGAGGGCAGTCATGGAATCTGATCCTCAAAAGTTTAGATCTAATTGGGAAATCTGTGACTAATAGACATGAAACAACAAGAGAACTATAGAAAAAAATACATGTGTTTTAAAAGGTAACATTCTGCCAACTTACCGTCATTCAGAGATAGAAAGAATCTTACTAAGACATTAAAAAGCAGGGTCACATCAGGCACTGATTTTCACAGCACAGTTAGACTTGAGTGCCTGAGAGCTTTGAGAGTTGTGGTTCCTGTTTGTCCTCTGAGAACAGCCGGTATCCCTCCAAAGTCTTGAGGTCAGTCTATTAACCAACATCTGTGGAGCACTTACTGTCTACAAGGCACTGCACCAAACATGCAACTTACATCATCTCATTCAACCTCAAAACAACTGTATGAAACACTTCGTCTAATTATCTCTATTTTGTAAATGAGAAACAGGCAAAGAAAGACTCAGAACCTTGGACATCAGCAAATGGATCAGCAAATTCAATCTGGAATTTGAACCTCAGCCCTCTGCTCCAGCATCCAGACTCTTTAGTTAGCATGCTTATTTTTCCTTCCTGGATTGAAGTCGAGGACTTTTAAGCAAGATGAACAAACAGGCAGATAAGGGAACTTTCACTTAAGTGCAAGTTTTTTTTCTTCGTTTCTTCGCACTCAGCTGAAACTCTAACATCTTTGCCACTGCTTGCCCCATTCAAAAAGCCCCAACACAAAGTGCAACAAAACCATTCCATTCCAACAACCTGTAGACCTATAGGTTAATTTTCTTGCAGGCTTGCTCTAAGTGTGCACACAATAGTGGGCTATGAAAGGGGGGATCAGCTTCCCTGAGGCAGCTGTAAGGACGCTGCATGCCAGGGTCTGGA
This sequence comes from Equus przewalskii, assembly GCF_037783145.1. Classification (NCBI taxonomy): domain Eukaryota; kingdom Metazoa; phylum Chordata; class Mammalia; order Perissodactyla; family Equidae; genus Equus; species Equus przewalskii. The sequence goes on from NC_091844.1 coordinate 34,576,737, forward strand.
GGTCAACAGAAGGGCTGGCCTGAAAAGCAGAGATGACTGATGGCCTGAATGCATAAGGGGCCCTGGAATGCTCTTTTATCTTAAGTCACAGTGCTCTCCCAGCCCCCAGACCTCCATTCCTTCCATACCTTGTTTTGCATCTCTCATGCCTACGGATTTACTCTTCTTCCTGGCTTTGATTAGCCTGCCCCACAACCAACCTCCACCGTGCTTTCCTGTCCTCCCTAGGAGCCAAGAGCGCTCCAACATGAGGGAAGCACTCCATCATCATGATGGGAAGTGTCAGGTGCACAAGATAAATGCAAATTTCATGGCACCACTGCCTCATTCAGCCAAGTTTTATGAGACCGAGAAAACTTGGAACCTTATGCTGTGGGGCCATTTGGTTGGCAGAGAGCAGAACAGACTTTATCCAACACCGTCTGTTGGCAGCTCTGGTGCTAGATTTATACAAAGAGGTGGAGATGGCTCTGGCTATCGAGCCTGCCGCTCAGCCAGCTGGGGGCCTCTCAAGTGATGGAAGAGTAATGGCGTGAATCCTGGGAGAGAGTGTTCCACCCAAGCGCTCTCAATGGCAGAGTCGAGATCCTACTTCGGGCTGGAAAGGCAGGCCATAGTGAGACTGGCCTCACGCACAGAGGCAGCACATTCCCAAAATTACTAGTCGCTCTTCTCCGGTGCCCACCACGCTAATAAAACCCGGCATCCAGAGCAGAGCTGGAGCTGGAAAAGGCTTTCTCTGGTGCGAAGCTAAGTCTGTTTTGTTATTTGTTTTTCTTTGAGTTTCTCCTTTTCTATTATAAAGGACGTTGCTCCATCTGCCACCAAATCTATTATTCTGAGGGAGTGTCCACCTGGGAAGAAAAGTTTGACACAGTCCGTGACATAATGGCAAAAGAAGCGAGTTCCAGAGCCAGACTGCCTGAGTTTGAATCGAGCCTACTTTCCTTACCTGCTCTCTATGACATTGGGCAATTTTTTTATACTCTTTGCATCTCAGTTCTCTCTCTCTGTAAAGAAAGCATAATAACAGCATTTGCCTCATAACGTAGTTGGGTAGATTGAGTAAGTTAATAAAATACAAAAATGTAAAGCGCTTAGAAGAGGGTCTGGCCAACGGTGAGGTCTCCATGAAATTTGGTTACTATTACTCTGGCAAACGTGCTTTCCCACTGCTTGCGCAACTAGGCTTTTCAACCTATGGGAGTCAATCTGAAGACCCATGATCATGATGAGAAATTTCAAAAGGGAGTCTCAGCACTGCCTGGAGGTTTGACTTGACTACCAGATGACACACTGGGAAGTTTAGCTCCAGATTCTAAGCTCTTAGATGGCAGGGCTGAAGATGGGGGAAAATAGGAGCAGCTCTGTAATCATTTTTGGATATTGCACAAACATGCCATCTCCTCTTCAGAGATAGATTAGACCTATGACTGAAAGTTAAGGAAGTAATAATCTTTTCAGATTCTCAGATATACAACAGTAGCCTATATATTTTGAAAGGAATCTTCAGACAGGTTCTTATCTTTCCTAGTCTTAAGTCACTCTGCGACTTAAATAGTAATAATAACAATAATAATGATCATGGTAGTTATCGTTGGTTGAACACCAACTATGCACCAGACTCATTGGTAAGAACCAGGAGTTAACAGATGCTTCATTATGTTCCAAAAGTTCCGAGACAGCCCTGTCTTTCATGAGTTTCAGAGTTCCACGGAGGGAGGTCTCCTGTTTTGCCTTGCTGAACTTCCAAATGAGGAGGGGGCTTGCCTCGGGAGTCCCACATGAGTGATACAAAGCACAATTCATAAGCTTGTCCTACAACTTCCTGAGGAAAGAGCCTTCCAGAACTCGCACACCAAATAAAATAGTTAAGGGGAAAATGAGAAGATATTTTTTTTTAATCAATTATACTTTTAAATTATTTTCTTCACAGGATTTATTAGAACAAGAAGAAAACCCCCTAAAGTTCTGAAGAAATATTAACATAACATGCCTGTAACTCATGCTGTGTTTAATGAGAGGTGCTGTTTTTCCTGCCATGGGGGCCATAGCCCAATGAGTGATGGCTCTGAAAAGGGTCACATACATATTCATCAAATTCGACATGCACATGTAAACTGGTTTTAATAGGCCATGACAGCAGAAGTTGTGTCAGGCCAATAGCCGCACATGTGCTCCTTCCCTCAACTGGCATATTTAGCCATTAATGCTCTAGTATCCATGGATGAAATATTAGCTTGTTAGCTTAAGACCATCAGTTGTTGATTCTCAGTGGCAACCGAGGGAAGAGATCCTCTCAGCTACTTTATTAGGGGTGAAGCTTGAACTTCAACATGCTCATTTTACCTTAACGGTGCCGTTAATACCATGCTGCTCCCTGAACCTGGAGTCCAGAAGATGCATGAAAAATGTTCTGATGGAAATTGATATTACACCCAGTCCAAAATGAAGATGACCCTTGTGGATCCTCCTCTGTCACAATCACAAATGGTTTGGGGTTTCAAACTTTTTCTTAATATGTTTTGGTGCAAGATTCATTTTATTCAAGCATCAGCCAGTTTGAAGATTGTTGAGGTATGCATGGTTGCTTAAGCAAACATTCGGAGCAAATATGAACCCTTCTAAGACTCTCTCCTTGGCTATCTAATGAATACATTGTCAAGCTTGCAAGTGAGTTAAATTATTGCAAAGCGATTGAAACCACAATTGATCCATGAAAAAAGACCATCAAGTAATAAAGTGAGATGTTTATGTCTTTTAGAGGCTATCATACAAGAACAGGACCCCAAAGCCCATTATTTTAAGACACTCAGGGCCTGAGCTGGAGTTGATAAATTGTCTTATTGTAACCATCTGGAGGCCTCTGGCTACCTCAACCATCAACCTCTGGATACCTATATTTGGTTAAACACAAGTATCTTTAATGAACCATGCACGTTTGGCCTCATGTGTCAGTCAAGTTTTGTCTTGAAATTGAATTGATGTTTTGTTCTACTTTTTGTAAAACAAACAGCTGTGCATTTGAATCACCTAAAGATTTGGTCTACTGAGGTGATTTGGGGCATGATTGTCTTTAAGTAATATGTTGAGGAAGAGTTTCAGAGTCTGAAAACTAATCTATCATTCATAGTCAATCATGTTTTATTATTGCCCTCTGCTCCTCATCGCCATCTTTTCCTGCCTCTGCTCCAAATCAGTGATTGTTCTTTGGCAAACGTTTTCCTGCCCTTTATTGCCAAGAGGAGTCCCCAGGTTTTCACAAACTTAAAGTAGGTTGGACCTTGGCTACCAAGAGAGTAACCAACATAGTAAAATACTTTGTCCATTAATAAAATTACACTGTAAGGTGAGAAAATACATTGGAAAAGCAATTGGTTGAACAAAATCACTGGCTATTTGGCTCTTCCTCTTGAATATATTTTCCTGAGCAGAAGGAAGTGTATGCACAACACCCTTCTCTTGACCTGCCCATAATCAGTTGTGAATGAAGAATACATTGGATCCAACCCTATGAGTATTGTACAGGCAATGATTTTCTTAAAAAATAAAATGTATTGAGTATTACACTTTCCAAGGCAGACATATCAAATCTATTCTTGGCTTTTCAAAGAGGAATGTGTTTGTCTTCATTCTCAGACTTGGTGTCCTGGGATAAGACAATTTAGGGGGGAGTAAAATTAACATGGACCAGCTCTTCGTTGTAATATATTCATGAGCTCAAAACAGTGTACCGGAATACTGCATTACGATGCAATGATGTTTATGCCCCACATCCCAAGTATTTAGGAGTTGTTAGTGATTTTGCATGTTTTGAGATAGTCTCAATTGAAAAGATTATCACCATGTGTAGAGGTGACGTGATGTGTGTTTATTATTTTTCCAGTTCTGGCCTAGGCTCATTAGACAACGGGTGCCAAAGAACACAGGACACAATTTGCTTGATTTCTGCTTTTTTGGAAAAAAAAAAAGACTTCCATTTCTAAAGTATTCTAATTACATTTCAGTGTAATTAAGAAACTCATCCCTAGAAAGCAATGTTGCTTTCGATGACCAGTGAGCTGAGGGAGGAAACGGAGGGCCAGCTCCTTTGGCACCACTGCCCATCCCTGAGAGTGGGGAATGACTGGTCCATTTGGCTGATTCAGAAAGATGCCATCTGGTATAGATTTCCTTTCAACTCATTGGGAGGAATTCAGGATCCTGGGCAATAATTGAAAGCTGTTGTCTTTAGGGGGGTATTTTATTTAGCTCTTTTTTTCTAGTTAGCTTCTGGAAACTAGGCTGTCTGAGCTAACACACATCTACTTATTCTACCTGGATTCACACTCCTGAAAAATGCCCCTTAAGCTAAGAGTGCAGTTCCATAAATAATGTGCGGTTTGCATTTATTCCACTCCAAAGTGCTGTAAACATCAAGGCCTACTTATCCGAGGTGTGTGCCTGGTAACAGAGGGTCATTGAGAACTAGGGCCAAATGAATTGAAGTAAGCAGAATGAATGGCGTTGCTGGTCATAACTGAATGCTGGGCCTGAATTGAGGCCACTCAAAGTAGATCACATATGACTTTAATCCACGGCTCTGCCCAGCTTTCTCAGGGGATAAATCTGTCTCCCGTTTTTATTTACATATTATCATTTTACCGTATGTCACTGTCATAGTTTCAGACTTGAGTAAATCCACATTTAAATAGCGATTTGTCTCCTTTTGATAGTAAATATTCTCCTAAGTGGTGGTTAGGATTAAAGGGAATTTGTTGACAATAGGGAAAGGGGGCTATTTAGGATTAAATGAAATTATACACTCAGCCAAGAGAGCCTTCACGGGGAAGCTCAGTCCAGCAGGTGCCAGTTGTCCCACAAATTCCCCCTTTGAAAGTACAGTGATAATTCCCTGAAAGGAGCAAAAGAAAAGGAGGGGGTGGAGAAACAACACATACAAGTGTTCTCAGCTCTCCAGACTCCCTGGGAGGGGCAAATCCCGCCTGAAACAGCCCTCGAGACGCCACCACTTAAAGGTTAGCTAAGAGTCCTTTTGAGGTGACATTTAAACCTTTAATAGCTCCCAGCCAGTTTGGGCAGGAATAATTTCCCCTCGCTGGAGGCCCGGAGCCGGGCACTGCTCAGTTACCTGTCTACAGAGGATGCTGGGGTGTGGGTGAAACCCAAGCAGGCTGATTTGGGAGAAGGGGTGGAGCCTGCCAGTGTCTGCCGGCCTTGCCCTCCCACCCTAATTTCACCAAAGGCCGAGAAAGCTTCAGGTTGCACATTAGGCCCTTGCTGAGATTAGTAATTATAATATCAGTTTTCCCCAAACAGGACTGACAGAACGGCTGGTGGAGCAGAGGTGACTCAAAGTTTAGTAAGTCTTGGGGAAAGTTTACTGGCTCCTGCTGTTTTCTGGCTCACAAATTTGGCCTTTCTACTACCCAGCACTGGCCACAAACAGTAGGAATCCTTTTCAATCACTATTAGCAACACTTCATTTCTGTCATATTTGACCCTTGGCAAACTGCAACTCAGCGAAGAACATTCTTTCCAGAAAGGAACCAGACATCATTCAGCCAGAGACGATTTACTGTGGGACGTGGAGCTGATTTGCTTTTGTTGTGCCCCTGGAGCAACCCAGCCTGTTAAAATGAATTGTCCTTTAGCACAGCAGTACTGGTGAGAGGATCTTTGCTGAGAGACAGAGAGAGGATGGAGGCCAGCCCTGGGCCTTACTGGCTTGTCATCCTGCCCCCTTGCCCGGAGCCAGGCTCTATGGCGTATCCTGTCTGTCCAAGTACCATATTTTGTAGCTTTTCTTGAAAGCAAAGCATATGTTACGTAGTTGAGAACAGCCACTTTCTCCTCCATATCAGGGCCATAATGATGGCTCTTTCCAGTCTTTGCTCACGCTTAATTTGCCTAACCACGAAGGAAAAAATAAAAAGCAAAATAATCAAAACACTAGAAGATAGAAGACTGCTTACATCAACTGAAGGTACGCGCCCCCTGCCTTCCCTTCACGTAGTGCAAGAAACGCATTTGGGCCTTGTGGTCCATTGTTTCCTCCCCAGCCAACTGTCTATCATGGAAATTCCTAAGTGGCGCTAAGAGGACTGAGACTTAATCATCTCCTGCATCATATGAGTATCTTTCATAGTTATAAATATTAATCTTATTGGGGGAAGGGGGAGTTCTTGTTTAATGGTATAGAGTTTTTGTTGGGGAAAAAGTTTTGAGTATTGATGATGGATTCTTCTACAACATTGGGAATGTATTTAATGCCACTGAATTGCACACCTATGGATGGTTAAAATGATAAGTAGTCGGTTTAGTATATTTAACATAATAAAGATATTAACCTAATATGAATAATTAATACAAATGTAGAGCACATATGGCTGAGATATCTGATCTGTGCTTTCTATCTTAGCATCTTCTCCTAAGATGCAGTGCACCTGCATGTCTGCACGTGGACCAGCCATGGTAAGGAATGTTAAACCCAGCACAAAGCACAAATCTTGCCCTGCTTCAGATAGAACTGGAAGCAGAAACGGGATAGCCAGAGTTACAGCACATAACTGGGCAGAAACTTGGATGACCCACTAAGCACAACACTTCATGGGTGTGGAATACTCAGATGGTTTGTAGGGTTGCAAATTAGGAATGAGATGGGCTCAGGTAAAAATTATGGCAACTATCTTCTCACAACGACCCACAGACATTTAAGGAGGCAGGAGATATGGATTTCCAGAAACCCACACATATCTGAGGGAAAATAGGGGTCATACTCCAGAGGCTTTGATCCGTTAGTTGGCATTTCACAGAAGGCAGCCAGACTGTGTTGGTTTGACAACAGCAGTGCAAGCTGGGACCAATTAATTTACACTGCTTCATGTGGAGAATGTGGCAAGGCCTGATATGTCCATTGCTAGTCTTAACAAAAGTAATTGTGAAATGTTAAAATAGTTCATAAGTTTATGAAATCAACAAGTGATTTGATCTTTTGTAACCACCAAAACTCATTGAATAAGCATCTGTGAATTTCCCTGGTCAATTCTCATGACCCTGTGTCAAACTTGAAATCCAAGCCATAATTTTTCTTCCACATAAGAATTTAAGCATTAGGCTCATTTTAGGCCTTAATCTTTCATTGATTCTAGAGTCAATCATTAATGTCTTGGTTTCATGGGTGTGGTTGAGGACTGGCTTAGATCTTCTATAGGAGTTGTTAGTTGGCTGAAACTCATTACCTGGAACTACAAACATGATTGTAAAAACATGGCCTCATCTGAGCAAAGGCTTCCATGGTCACTTCAGCCTAAAAGTTTTCTTTTTCTCTCTTCCAACACATGTTGGGTTTTGGCCATTCATTGGTAATTAAGCTGCTGAATCCAGGGGACGTTCTGAGGTAGGCCATGGAATATAGTGGAAAGAGACAATCTGGATTTCCTAAGGCACCAGTGAGCTTAAGGGTCATGCCTAGAAGCCATACCCCTCAAGCTCCATTGTTCCAATAGTTCAGTAAATTGCCTCTGCCTACTAGAGATAGAGAATGAATTAAAAGTGTGGTGGATTATGACTTTCAAGCTGTGCTACATAAACAGACGGGAATTAATAGCAGGTACACTTTATTCAATAAGAACAATCTCTCCTCTATATGAGAAAAGTTAAATGCCTCATTTCACATAACCCACAAGCTACTGAAAAGAGAGCTGGACTGAGATGTCCTGTGCCTTGGTCTTCAGTGAGGCACAGATTAGATAAGATTAGAGAGACAGTGGGAGATAGACCCCATCTCATGTGCAGACTTAGAGAGGGAAGGATCCTAGAAGCTGTTCTAGCACTCTGACCCTTTGGTCAGATCCAGGAGATAAAAAGGATTATAGGGAAATGAGAATTTTTGTGAGGAGAAGGGTGAGGAGGATTTTTTTTTTTCCCGAGGAAGAGTATTTTTGTGTTGTCATTTCTTCCTCTCTTTCTGCGAATGAGGAGATTGGGATGCTGTTCCTCACACCAACCAAGTGGGAGGGAGGTTATTCAGGAAACTACTTCAAGATTGGCCTCTGCCCCCTGACTAGTGTTTAATTCTCAGGAGAGTGAACCGGGGGTCTGACTCCAGCCTCAGGAATCCAGAGGGCCAGGGAAGTTTGGCTGCCTGCTTTGGTGGTGAAAGACTGTGACTTGGTTCTGTGAGTGAATGACTTCGAGAGAGCCAAGGAGTCTTTATCATGAAAGAGGGACCAGAATTGTTGCAGGTGGCCCGTATTTCCATCCAGGGCAGAGGAAGTGAAATAAAATTTAATGGAAACTGCCATTCCGTTTCAACATGCTAGTTATTGTACCCATGGCAGTACCATTAACAAAGACAACCTTCCGAATGAGGATATTAGGGTCTAAGAAGGTAAGTCAGGGTGTGAGAGGAGAGGAGAAAGAGGACATAAGAATAAGAACCGAAGCACTGACCAAGCCACAGATGGCTCCTGAGAAAATGTGCAAGCCCTTCAGGAAGTAGACTTGGTGTCAAAATTAGGATTCCTATCCTAAGAAACATACGTGAAGTTATAGATGTCTAAATATTAGTTGATTTATGGATGTCTACCTTAACCATGTTTGAGTCATTTTCAAATCATTTCTGTTTTTCTGAGAGGCTAATTCTACAGTTCCATTCAAGTGTTGACAAAACAGAAATAACCTGAATGACAGCATGTTCGCAATTCTACCAGCACAGTTAGGGACCACCCAGTAGTCCACCTACCTGATCCAGGTAATAATGAGCACTTAGAGGTGAGGGTTTACATAATATGTGCTAGTCACTCTAACTCCATTATGTGCTCTGTGAGACAGAGAATCAGGCTTTATCCTTTGACATTTAATAAACATTTATTAAATAAATGAATGAATAAAATAGGTAGCCAACTATGCATATCATTTTAATTCACATCTTCCAACAAATAAAATCTTACTTTTACCCAAATTACCCAAATAACTGTCCCATTTTACTACTTGGCTAGTAGAACACTGGGTACGTTTGTGCTGTTATTTGAAATTGATCTATTTTCCAATTGTCAAGTTTGTTATGTTACTCCCCATCTTTATTAGTCAGTCCCACTGAAATAAACGGAAGCCACAGAGCCATATGAAATGAAATATGTGTAAACCTGGTAGGAATATCTTAGCTAATTATTACACGGAAAGGAAAAATGTGGCTTGACTGTAAAGTAGGCAGCTAAACATTTTTTATTTTATAATTTTTGTTCATCACCTAGTACTGGAGTGATAAGCAACATAGAGAAATAATTCACATTTACAAGTGACAAAGTCATCTTCCTGGCTATAGGAAACAAATAAGAGATCAATTTTCACATTCTCTGGACTGCTAGCCTCTCAGTGGGAGGGGGAAGCAGGGAACCAGTTGGCCGCCCCTCCTCCAAGAGCACTGGAATCAGAAGATCTCATGGATAATTCTGCATTCTCAGAGGAGGAGTACTGTTTATAGTCTATTTTGCTTTCCCTGGTGGGATCTTCCTTATATAGATAACCATAAAAAAATGCATAAAAAAGCATCTCTCTTTTTCCAGAACAGGCCTTTCCAGAAACAAAATATTAAAGTGTAGAATGAAAATCTGCCAAGTGTAATTCCTGAAGAAGCATTTTCGTCTCAGAGACCTGTTTTTCTCTCTTGATCTTTCTCGGTTGTACTATTGTGGTTTTGTCAAAAACAGCATCGGCCAGAAACTGTAAGAATCCTTTTGGGTCACCAGTAGCAACACTTTCTTCCCACCAAGCTTGACCACAGCAGGCTGCAGCCCTGCTCTGAACATTCTTTGAGGAAGCAACTCAACATTCACGACCACAGATTTATGGTGTGAAAAATGGCATTTTCAAGAACCTTTGAAAATGTTAAAAATGAACGTGGCTTTGCTATTATTTTCCACAGCAGGAATTTAAATTTATAAATGTTGCTTCTAATCAATTTGAGAACTGCCCACAGAGCTAGAGAAAAACAAAGGTCCACATAACATTCTCCAGTTATCATTATATGTTACAACTGACTTTCCACGTTGAATCCTTGCCACTGTCAATGTGTATCTTTCCACACACTTTTGTTTTAAATTCCAGAAAGGTCTTGTTGCCATCCTATGGCTAAGAGCTACACATTTATGTCTAGAATAGATGGCTGTTTATCTTCCTCAAAGCAATTTTTGTTGTTATGCTGTGTGAGTGTAGATGGTTTTTTGATTGGTACTGAAAGCCAAGAAATATGTTTTAAAGCAATTTGTTTCTTAGAACATTTTGTCCATCTCATCACAGTGATGCCTATTAATGCTCTATTTGCAATGCTTAGAAAGATAATTTATATTCTATTAGTACCTTTATCCATCTCAGCCCTCTATTACCAATGTAGGTCAAACATTTGGCACTTAAAATGTTTAGCACTTAAAATTCCAGATAGAATAGTGATAACATGACTTAAACACAGACATTCTTTAGAAAAGAACTAAAAGAAATCTTAAAGTTTCAGCAACACTTCATAGACATGAAATTGATCCCCAACCCAAACAACTCTCTGCTCCATTCTCATAGAGTAAATTTCAGAGCTATTTAGGTGGAGCATAAAGTTCAGAGAGTCATGTGACCACAAACTCCAAGAGCAAGTAAATGCATCAGGGGTCAAAGGGCGCAGAGCTGAGAGAAACATCTGGATTCCATCTTTTGAACTTTTAGTGGAAACACTGATCCCTTGGTGCACATCTGGGGGTTTTGACAAGAAGAAAGGGTGTTTTTTTTAAATGGGGGGTTTGCTCTGGTTTACTATCCTCCACTTGTGCTGGATATGCATCTCTTCACATATTGTTACTTTAATATTTGAGATATCTTAAAATGTTACTGAAAGTATGTTGCTTGATTATTTCTTTAACGAAATAGTGTTTGGCTTTTTTAGTTTCTTTCTTTCATGTTTTGCTTAAACAGGAGTATCCTAGGACAAAGTTAGGGGACTCTCTTAGCTATGCAGACTATGCTTACCCTGGGGAAGCTCTTATCTCTCAGCAGGAAGAACCGTTTTTAAAATCACCAAACAGTAACCAAGAAAGAGCCTGTAGCATTTGGCCAAGCTGGCTCACTGCCTACACCCCAAATTAACTCCCGAGACATCTGCATATGAAAAATGTCACTGCAAAGCCTCAAAGGGAGTTTACAGCAAATGACCCTGCTTTACTGCATTGTTCCTGGCTGAAAAAATGTGTCTCAAGCACAAATAAAAATAATGCAACCTCTTTGCTGGGGACTTGCACGGGGTAGCTTGGAATCTCCTACTAGTTGGGGCACCGTGAGCAAGTCACTTCAATTCTTTGGACCCTAGTTTTCTCACTTGTAAAATGATGATCCCAGACTATTTGTTTTAGACTAACTTGTTTTCAGCAAAGATATTTCATATGTGTTGGTCATTGCCCTGGATCTAACACTAAAAATAAATTTCAAATTCTTCATTGTTTAAAATGTATGTTTCAAGTTCTGCAGCACACTCAGGTGTCTTATTTCTCTGGATCTTGCGAGGTAGGTGTGGCAATTATAGTCTCCATTTTGAAATGAGACCACCAAAGCTCAGAGGTCAGGGGCCTCCTTAGCGGCCACAGAAAGGCGGTACATTTCCTCCCAGCACAGCGAACTTTCCTGGACATCAGGAGATTCTCATCCCTGTGATTAATTCCACGGATGTGAGGTTCCTCAATCAGCAAGATCAGCGCCGCAGGAAAGCTGATGCACGGCCTAGGTGGTAAAACAGAGATGCGCTCTCAAAATTCAGAGCAAAGTGGGCAATTGCTATTCCTTAAGAAGAAACTACAAAAATGCATGAGAGCAAGAATCAAGCTGTAATAGGAAAAGGTCCAAGTTTTCAAATACACAAGGCTCACCATGGACCAGTCAAAAATAATGAAGAAATGAACATCTAAACACAATGTGGACTTTTTCTTTAATTTCAAAAGTATAGAATCCTATATACCGACAGGTATTACAATAAAAGAATGTAAGGGGCTGGCCGGGTGGTGTAGTGGTTAACTTTGCATGCTATGCTTTGGCGGCCCAGGGTTCACCGGTTTGGATCCCAGGCAGGAACATATGCATCACTTATCAAGCCATGCTATGGGAGACATCCCACATATAAAATATAGGAAGATGGGCACAGATGTTAGCTCAGGGCCAATCTTCCTCAGTAAAAAGAGGAGGATTGGTGGCGGATGTCAGCTCAAGACTAACTTTCCTCAAAAAAAAAAAAAAAAAACAAGAATGTGAAACACAGGGGTAAGAGTTTGGGGTTTGGCATCAAAAATGAAGCTCTGACACTTTCTCGCTGTGAGATCACCAAGTTCTTCAACTTTGCTGAGCCTCAGTTTCCTCATCTACAAAATGGGAATAATAATAGTAATTAACTTGTAGATTTGTTGACAGGATTATATGACAGTATCTCTATACAGAAATATGTGTACGTGGAGTTCTTAATACATAGTGGACCTTATTGTTATTACTCCTATCACAAAGAAAGAAAAATCTTATTGAACTGGGACTTCTCCACAAAAACACTGGATTCCAGAAGATAAAAGGCCAGGCAATTCAGTATTCCTGTCGCATCCATGTTACTTTTCAGATATGCAAGTATTCAAAAAGCATCACGTTGATATACCTTTCCTCAAAAGAAAAAACTTCTAAGGTATCCCAACCAACAGAAAGATGATTAAAATAAAGAACTTGGGGCCAACCCCATGGCTGAGGGGTTAAGTTCACATGCTCTGCTTTGGTGGCCCAGGGTTCAGGGGTTCGGATCCTGGACACAGACCTACACACCGTTCATCATGCCATGCTGAGGCGGCGTCCCACATAGAAGAACTAGAAGGATGTACAACTAGGATATACAGCTATGCACTGGGGCTTTGGGGAGGCAAAAAAGAAGAGGAAGATTGGCAACAGATGTTAGCTCAGGGCTAATCTTCCCCACAAAAATAAATAAACAAAGTAATCCTAAAGAACAAAGGTAATAGTAAGAATGAAATTTAATGAATTAGTAAAAACCAGTTTTGACAAGTAAATCAAAATCTGATATCACAATCAAGAAATAAAGTAGAAAAGACAAAATCCACAACATTAGAGATATGAAAACATCACAGGGCAAAAGAGATCCTAAATTGCAAGGAAATAGTATGTTCAATTCTGTGTGAATAAATTTGAAAATACAAATGACCAAAATTTTCTTAAGACACAAAGAAACTAAAAATTGCAGTAATTATGGAAGAAGTTTCAAAAGTTATCAAATAATTATCCTCAAAATATACCTATTTGTTTTTATGGATGAATTCTTCCAAACTTTCAAGGAATAGGTCATTCCAATGTTCTTTTTCATTATACTTTTTGACACTTTCCAAATTATATATAATTAATGTGTGATAAGACACAAACAAGTAAAAATGGTATTTCACAACACATTAAGAGAAAGATATCCATACCAACAGAAAAATGACAAAGGATATCAGGAAGCAACTTATTAAATAATAACAATAATATTAATAACAGCAAATAGTTATACAGTACAGACTACTTGCCAGATATTTCCTAAGATAGATGTATATAAATATACGATTATAATATCTCTATCTATCTATCTATCTAAATCTCACAAAGAGCCCCATGGGTTAGGTACCATTATTATCTCTGATTTAAGATACGTAAATTGAGGCACAGAGAGATTAAGAAACCCGTCCAATGTCATATGGCTAGTAAGTAGTGAAGACAGGATCTGAACCCAGACTCCCTGGTTCCTGAGTCCATGATTTTAACTCTTAAATCAATAGAAAATATACCTCATTATTTATCAAAGAAATGAAAATACAGACAATAAATCCTCATTACTATTGATTGCAAGAATTAAAAATAAAACAGTGTAAATGAATATATGAGGAAATAGAAATCTTATATACTTGTGTTGAGTGTATAAATTTGCATAATTTTTTACTGACGATAACTTAGTAGTATATATTAAAATCCCCAAATTGTACAGAAACATTTGCCAGGGGAAGTATTTCCACTTCTAGGATTGTATGTTAAATAAATAGACAGTATTCTTGATGAACAGAGAGAAGCTTTGCTATGTTAATTTACAGTACTGAAAAACTAGAAACAATCTAAATATCCATCAATTGGAGAACTGATAAATAAATCACGTCCATCAAATTGAATAGTACGCAGCCATTAAGAATGATGATAGCACTGAACACAGTGATATTAAAAGAGGTTCACCCTGTGTTGATAAGGCAATGGCAAAATTGAGGCTAAACAAGGAGAGATCTTGATCCTACTAGTGCCTCCCAAGGCGTGATGTGCACTGGATAGTGGTGTCCCCATAGAACTGCGTTTCAGCCGTGGCCTTTCTGCTTGCACGTGACCCAGATGGTGTGCTAAATAAAGGGGGCTAACAGTGGTGTCCTTCCCATGGCTGAATTCATTCTGCTATGATCATCACAGAAAATAAAGGCATCCAACACTCTGGAGCAACTTTCTGCCAAGGCTGCCAATGCCTAGAGCTCTCTCTTTGCCTCCTCCCTACAGGCTCATGGACTCCAAGGCAGGCAGCGAAAATAAGAAATCTGAAATTCTCCCTTCTCTCTTAATCTGAGTGTAAACAATTTAAACAGAATTCCAAACCCTCTCTGAGGGAATGTGTCTCAAGTCCAGGTGCTGGATTGAGGACCACAGGAGACCAGATAATATATGAAAATAATTTTGGCAGCTCAAAAAAAGAAAATGTGACCAATCTGAGAATTGGGACAAAAGCATTCCAATTTGAGAAACTTAATGAAAGAAAGTAGGAAAAAAGTTTAGAGAATATCTATTCTTTTTTTTTTCCTGAGGAAGATTCGCCCTGAGCTAACATCTATGCCAATCTTCCTCTATTTTAAATGTGGGTTGCCACCACAGCATAGCTGCCAAAAAGCAGTGTAGGTCTGTGCTTGGGAAGCCAACCCAGGCCACTGAAGCAGACCGTGCAAACTTAACCATTACACCACCTGACCAGCACCAAAGAGAATTTGTGTGTGTGTGTGAGGCAGATTGGCCTGAGCTAGCATCTGTTACCAATCTTCCACTTTTTGCTTGAGGAAGATTGTCACTGAGCTAATATCTGTGCCAATCTTCCTCTATTTCATGTGGGATGTCACCACAGTGGTGTGATGAGCAGTGCTTGATGAGCAGTGCTAGGTCTGTGCCCAGGATCTGAACCTATGAATCCCGAGCTGCCAAAGCGGAGCACACAAACTTAACCACTACAGCACCAGGCCAGCGCCCATCAGTGTTCTTGATAAAGTTTGTGAGGATGGTTCTTTTATATCTCAACAGCAGGCATTCATGTAAAAGGAAAAGTTTAATATCTGGAATGCTTCATTGGAGATGAAATATATGATTCATGAATTCAAAGCTCAGTGGATTATGTGATCCACACATTAAATATTACAGAAAACTGAAGAAGAGAATTAAAAGGTAAGAGGGAGAAGTTCTTCCCAAACTAAGAGGGAAAACATGCATATATTCACATGATGAAATAAAAGATATCTATGACATTGGGGGTAGATATAAGAGATCTCTAAACATTCTCAAGGGGCAAAAAGAGTAAATGGAGGAAAGACAATAAGCAATGAATTCCTAGAAAACTCTCCTGCACTGGAAAAAGATGAAACAGTGGTCAAATCTCCTTAAGGGGGAAAAGGCTCAATTCAACCCAAATTAGAGTGTTCCCTGTAGAAAGCTGAAAGCTAGGCTGGTTTAAATCTAGATCCACACGTCTAGGGACATGTAAACTTTATGGGCCCAAGAGAACCAAAACAGAGTGTATGCACGAGACACTTGTGAGCTGACATCCTCCCTTTTGTCCAGCATTAAAAATATCCTATGGTAACTGTATCCTTCCACAGCGTTTTGAAGGTTAAGCGGAAAGTTTGGTGTGTGGCTGAGGAGCCAGAGTGCTGAAGAGTTGGTATTTTTATTTTAGAAAGAAAAAAGTAGAAAATCTGGGAAATTGGGGTGGTCGTGATGCTTTCCAGAAAGGTTCGGTAAAAATGAAAGACTGGCTGTTTGAAAAAATAAAAAGAAACAGTGCCTACAATTGGAAAGATGAGAGTTACCAAAAGTAGAATGTTACCTTTACCTTTTAAGGTACAGCTCCACTAATGAAAAAAAAAATACGCTCTCTGCCCCCAAATCTAATCAATCTATACAAGGAGACTCCAAAAGAAACTTCTTTCCTATTCGATTCTAGATGATTTCAATGATATAAATAAAATATAAATAAAATGTTCTATAAGCACTAACATGACAGAAGTCTAATGGCATTTAGAATTGTCCATTGATCTGTGACTATTTGCGACCTCTTGAGAACCCACAAATGCAGGAAGAAAGGCCTCTCCCCTCGAGGAACATCATACACCAGAAGGTCAGGTAGACGTGATTCTCACTTTCCTCGCCCACAGGCGTATATGTCAGCCTTACCTAACGTGCAGACACAAGTGGTAACACTTGTCATGCCCAAGGTGAAGGCGGCCTAAAGCATCTTGCTGGGAGAGGTAGGCTCAGGGGTGACATCAGAGCAGGAAACTGGGAAGTCAGATCTCAGCAAGAAGACATGAGTTCTGCCAGTTTCTAAATGCCACCCCGGGCATGGACTGGGAGGCCCAGATCCCAGCAACACCAGGCTTCTCTTATTACTAGAATGTACATACTCCAACATGTCATTTTCACCCCCCTACTTACAGTGCCCTTCTGCATCTCCTTTCTTGGCCCATTACCACTCATCCTTTGAGGCTTAGCTCAGGTGTCCCTCCTTGGAGCTGTCTTCCCTACTTCCCTCGGCAGTCTCTCCCTCCTCCTAGCAGCCACAGCATTTGGTAAGCATCTCTAGTATAATATCTTCATCACCTTATGACTACTTAAGGATCTGTGTCCACTGCTGGACCAAGAACAATTTTATTAAATTCATTTGTGTACTCCTAATCCCCGACAAGTGCCACTGATTCCCCCAGGGCAGAATTTGCAAGTTTCTTGGATAAAGCGAGTGTTTATACTTGTAAAGAGGATGGATTGCTGCATGGATGCTCCCAACCAGTGGCCCTGGGACAAGGTGGGGAGTGACTGTAATAAGAAGTTATCCAGGAGAAAGAGAAGACAAATGCTCTACGGTGGGAGTTGGACTGCTTGTGTTGTTTAGGATTCTGTAAGCTTTTTAAAAAAAACTCAAAATTTCTTCAACATTTTATTTTTAGAGCACCTTGGCAGAGCCTACCATTAGAGTTTGTAGGTACCTTAGTAGTTAGGAATGTTTAGCTGAGTAAAAGGAAGGAAAAGGAGGACACCATAGAAACGTGGTAGTCACTTTCCAATGTTTAAAGGATGGAGACGTAAGAACGAGACCAAACTTGTTCTAGATGGTCCCAGAGATGGAATAAGACTAACTGGTAGAAATTCTAGTAGAAGGTTTCAGGTATATTCTAAAAAGCAATTCAGCAAACATTTATTGGGCACACACTATGCGTAAGCTTTAATATAAGGAAGAAATGATAAGAGAGTTAGGCTCCGATGGTGGAATCAGAACAGGAGAATGAATCCCCAAAAAAAGAAGACAAATGAAATGAGTTCTCTGACCTAGGAAAGCTTCGAAAGGAGACCAATGATTCCTTCTTACTCATTCATCCATTCATCAGCTATTTCCTGAGGACCTGCTGTCTGCCAGGCACTGTTTTAAGAGTGTGAGTGGCCCCATCAGCATCCTTATACTGCCAGGTGCATTGCCGAGGGTGACTGCTCTCAATGTCACACCCTGCGATCTGTGATTCTAGGGAATGCCTAGACCAACTTCCCTTAGCAATTATTGATGAAATTAAATGAACAAGTGACTTTTTCAGAGATCACAGTTTGTGGAAGAATTGAAAATGATATCTGTACCTCCAAGTAAGAGAGTGTGTGCTGTGCACACGCGTGTTTTCCAATTGACTCTTTCGGCTGACTCAATTTTTTATGGTTACATAGAGCAGCGTTACCCATGGCTGCCACAGAGGCTGTCCATGAGGAGGAAAAGCAAGGAAGAAATAAAGTAAAATCAAATGCAGAGTTGCAGCGACGCCCTTCTAAACATCCCATAAATGTGCATTTCGCTCACGTTTGTTTGTACATACTTTACCAGAAAATAGCAACTGTAACGTCTCATTCCTGATGGTAGCTTCAGGCAAAAAGGAGGCATAAAGTGAGAAAGATACACAATAAACAAACAAGCAACAAGCCCTTTCCACACAATGCAGATTTCAAAACTTTCACTCTGCTTCTCAGCCTCATCAGCCTGCAGGACTTGCAGCATGCTCTCGGTGAGTGTTAATGCTCCTTCCTGAATTTCATCTGCGAGTTAAGATATGTTTATGATCACTTACCTAGGAGACACAGTTTTGTTCCAAACCTAAAAATATGTTTTTTGTACTAAATTCATTAGGAAGTCTCCTATGATGGAAAGCCTTTATTTCCATCTCA
Source organism: Equus przewalskii (assembly GCF_037783145.1). NCBI lineage: Eukaryota > Metazoa > Chordata > Mammalia > Perissodactyla > Equidae > Equus > Equus przewalskii. The sequence continues at coordinate 34,595,283 of NC_091844.1, forward strand.
TTGATTCGGCTTGAACAATTATTACTATTATTTTCTTTTGAGGAAGATTAGCCCTGAGCTAACATCCTCTGCCAATCCTCCACTTTTTGCTGAGGAAGACTGGCCCTGAGCTAACGTCTGTGCCCATCTTCCTCTACTTTATATGTGGGACGCCTGCCACAGCGTGGTTTGCCAAGCGGTATGTAGATCTGCACCCGGGATCTGAACTGGCAAACCCTGGGCCATCAAAGCAGAACATGCGAACTTAACTGCTGTACCCCCGGGGCCGGCCCCACTCAGCTTAAACAACTATTGACTTTATTTTGTTGGATTATAGGCAATATTCTATCCCCACCTAACAATTAACAAAATTGAAGCAAATATCATGAGAGGATAGATACACTTTGCCTTATTCCTGTTACGAGCCATCCTTCACAAAATTTCATTCTAGATTGTTCCTTTGAAGAGGCAAGACTTGTAAATGCTGTATGATGACTTCTTTTGATATCTCAAAGGCATGTCAAACTCAAAATGCGAAAGACTAATCGTATAACGCATGCTTCCACTCAAAACATCCCAGGAGAGTGCTCCCAGGTCAGTAAGTGAGCTGCCAGCCTTCCATCTCTAGAAAACCAGGGGGCATCCTTCCTAACTCCACTAGCTCAGCTCCTTCCTCCAGCCGTCCACCAATGCTACTGATTTTACCTCCTAGCAATCTCTTCCGTCTAGCCCTTTCTCCCCTCATCCACCATGATTACCCCCACAGCTTCTAGTTGGTGTCTCACATCCATTCTTATTTATATCCAATGCACTCTCCCTACTGCAGTAAAACAATATTTTCAAAATGGAAATTGGATCATCTTGCTCCTTGATGTAAATATTATATGGCTTTGTTTTGTTTTCAATAGTCAATAGGCACTTTGAAGGAGTTCGTCCAAAAAGATGACCAGAAATTTAACATGACCCTGGTCTGGGTCCTCCACTCTAGCCTGTCCTCTGTGGTCTTAGCACTCTTGTTTTTTTCCAGTCCCTTAAATGGGATACTCCCTCCTACCACAGGGCCTTTGAACAAGCTGACTACTCAGCCTGGGAAGCTAACTCCACCTTCAATTCTCTTTACCTCATTAAAGCTTTTCTATCTTTCCACTCTTTGATTGATCATCCTCTATTTAGGGCAAGTCTTCCTGATTTCCACAGATGGGATCAAATATCCCTATCTTAGGCTTTGAACAACTGATATAATTCTCCTTCATAGTTCTTACTACAATCATAATAATGTAACATTTATTGTCTTAGTTGAGTGATGTTGGCCTCTTTTACTACCTCTCTGAAGGAAGGGCTCATCTAAGTTTTCAGTTGTCCTTATATCACTATAACCTAACACCATTTCTGCATAAAAGAGATTTTAATAAATATTGGTTAAATAAATGAATAAATCAGTAAATAAATGATTAAAGAAATGATTAAATGATTCAGAGTGTGAGTAGCAAAAAAGCACTGTGACAAAGGTCATTCAAAACAGTACTACTAATTGTTTGCATTAGAATATCTGTGCAGATGGAAAATCCACATTACAGAAGGAGCGTCTATAAAGTCAGAACATGTGGCTTGATGGTGGTGTTTCCTCTTGGTAACTTTATGCAAGGCCCTTAAAGTGTCTGAGTATCAGTTTCTTCAGTAAAAACAGGGGAAAATCCACTCAGAAGGGTAACGCGAGAATTATATGATATATGTTTGAAAAGGCTTTGAGGACAGTAAACCCTGGTAAATCTAGATTAAGAAGCCAAAGGGACAATGGAGACTTGTAGGAAACTGTAGAAAAGAAGGTGAATACAGCCTTGACTCTTCACAAAGGGCAGTGACTTGTTCTCCAGAGCTTTATGGGATTCAGCCACACTCATACGTTTATGTACTATCGATGGCTGCTTTCAATCTACAAGAGAGGTGCGTAGTTGTAACTGAGACCATGTGGCTAACAGAACCTAAAATATTTACTATCTGGCCCTTTACAGAAAAGATTTGCAAACTTCTGCTCTAGAATATTTTTATTATTCCTGTCTCAGTGACTGGTTTCACAGTCCATGAGAAAGTCAGCTTGATCCCCTCCTCCACCCTGTCCCCAGTGTCTGATCTCTCCTGCCTGGTACCTGAGGCCTTTGCTCGTGGCCCTCAGATTTTGTTTTCTAACAAAAACCCTAAACCCCATATAGTTCCTTACTTTTACAGGTCCTGCCATGTAACAACACAGGCTATTGTGTTTTATCCCAACTCCTTCAGGAGGTAGGAAGAACAGACATCTCCCTCTTACCACCATGATGTTGTCTATGTGAAACATAAATGTAAGGACGAGCCGAGAAACCATTTTATGGACTAGATTTACTTAGTTTCTGCATGCCTCACTTTGTAAAGGGGAGAAAGTAAAAATATATATATTATAGAGATGTTGTAAGAATAAAATGAAATAACATATGCGAAACAGCCCAGCGTCTGGCCCATAGTAAGCGTTTATTAATTACTATTATTATTATCCATGTAACTGAGAAAATTACGAAGTATATAATCTTATGGAAAATTCATGAAAATGGTCTTAAAATAAATAAATTATTTAGGTGCTGAGTTCTAAAATACCTCCACGAAGCAGTGTTATATATATATATATATATTTTTAATACACAGCTTTACTTTTATAAAAAGAGAATCTGAATTTGTACAGAAATAATAGTACAACAATATATGCAGTGAGCAAAAGTAATTTCTGAAAAAAACTTCTAAAACAACAACTTTAAGCTACAGGATTAAAAATATCATATGTTCCCTTTGCTTTGACAACTATAGAGCTTAGACACAAATTTGTCTCCAACTTACAGGAGAAGTTCTGTGAACAGATTCGTCTTCTAGAATTGTTTTCATTTGCTTGCTCTAGTTCTCCATAGGTCTCTATAAATTGGACTTATTGTATACTACGTGTTCTTATAAGATATTGAGGTAGCAGATGAATAAATTAAATATATTCTACGGATGCATGTAAGCGATGGAGCCTGAGAGTGTCGCTTGCTTTCTTCATCTGTCAAAGGTCCACCCAGTGGACAGGGGTGATGATTGAACGACATTGTGAAAGTACTTCATGCCGCTGAGTTGTATGCTTCAAAGTGGGTAAACTGGTAAACTTCATGCTGTGCATATATTTTACTGCAATAAAAACAGTCTATCAAACTTCTGGCTTAATTAAATAGTACTTTGGCTATCAAAACCCGCATAGATGCCCCAAGTCAGAATTAATGAGTTCTTCCTGAACACGCGGGCACCTGTTTGTTCTTCTGTTGTAGAGCTTACTTCACCCCCTCGTAAGGGAGCTATGTCTGCTATGTTTTATCTTTCTCTTGAGGGCAGGCACCAGTCAATCATCTCTCTATCTCCCCCACACTGCTGAGTACACACCAACTGCTTTATGAATATTTGGTGAAGGCAGGCAGGGAGAAATGGAGGAGAGTGGAGGGGCCTTCGCTGCCTGCTCCGATGTCATTAGGGGCACAGTGGAAGGAAGGACGTTCCTTGGTTTCCATTAGACAACATAAGATACTCCAAACAATGGCTCCCAATTCAGTTTTGCTTCCGTCTGAAAAATGCTATCTGTCCTAATGTACAGGTGCCCTCCTTCTCAACAAATAAAGATCCTCGAGCTCTTAGGTAACAGTCCATACTCATCATTTTAGGAGTCTCCACTCAAATGCTTACAGGGACCTGCGGGGCAATATTACCAAGCAGAGCAGGTCAGAGAGCGACTTGCACGTTAGCCATCAGGGGCTGTTGAAAGGGCGGTCGCTGCTCCACTCCGGACACTTGCTGTCCTTCTGGATGTAGACCAAAGGTTGCCAGAGCTTATGATTTTCTTTAAGCTGGAAATTGGCTCAAAAGTTTTAAAACAATATTGCATGCCAAGCAAAACATATTTTCAGGAAGTTTTTTGACCTGTTTCTAACCCTTCACATACTGTGAAAAATACTTTCGAGAACATCTATTGTACAAATTCCTGGAAACTCACCCTTTTGCATGAGAAGAATAATGAGTACCTAATGCAAAGGGCTATTTTTAGGCTTAAATGAGATAATATGTAAAAGTGCCTAATAAAGTATATGCTCTTGTATAGATATTCAATAAATTTTAACTTCCTCTCTTCTTTTCCTCTTTCCTACCTTTTTTTGGTTTTATTTTGTTTTCTTCCCAGGAAGATTGGCCTTGATCTAACATCTGTTGCCAATCTTCCTGCTTTTGCTTGAGGAAGATTGTCATTGAGCCAATCTTCCTCTATTTTACATGGGACGCTGCCACAGCATGGCTTGACAAGCAGTGCTAGGTCCGCGCCCACGATCTGAACCTGCAAACCACAGGCTGCTGAAGCAGAGTGTGTGAACCCAACAACTAGATCACCAGGCCAGCCCTATCCTCTTTCCTACCCTTTTAATTGAGAGAAGGGGTTATTTGATTTACTGGGGGAATCTATGAAAAGAAAAAGATGTATTCTTATTGATAAAAATGCCATTTTGTTAATCAAACTCCATGTCACCCAAGTCAATATGTTCCACACATTGAGGCCTTTCTCCAGTATAGATCTCTGTAGACTTGCTTAAACCCAGATGAGGCTGACTTTTAATTTGTAGTTGGATTTTTGTATAAAAATGATATTCCAAACAGGTTTAAGAATGCTTGAATACAGATTTTTCTCTTTAATGATTTAAAACATTGTCTCACATTTTATTTGTACCCTAAACTTATTTACAAATAGTTTGTTGGACAAGATAAAGCTTTGACCTGGTTTTTATCTGAATTATTGTGAATTTTGCGTCCAATTCTATACCGTGGTGTGCTGTTTCCTACATTCTCTAAAGCAGCCACAAGCCCACATGTTCCCAAGACAAGTCTTTTCCCAAATCATCAACAACCCTGTTGTCACTCATCAATCATGGTCTGTGGGCCAGTATAACCAAGAGAGATACTGGATTTGGAGCTTAAGTCTCAAGTTCAAGTTTATTTCTCTTTAAGATCTGCTTAAATGTGTACAAGTTATTTAAATCCTAAATAACTCATTCTTCATCTGTGAAATGGGTAAATGAGTACTACTCTCACAAGGTTATTGTGATGGCCAAATGAGATACAATTTGCAAAATTATCATGTCAACTACAGGGTTAAACCAAGACGTGTACTGCTCTGAGTGGGAGGGACGGTGGGTAATTGGGATGGTGGCCCCAACAGAGCTTTGTTGGTGGCAGTGACTTGACTAAGAGTGAGATTCACTCTTTGTTTCATCCTCATTTCCATGGAGTAGCCCCACCAAGTGTCACAGGGTCCCCTCCCTCATTACTTCATCCCTTACATCTGCACAGCATATGTAATCAAAAACAGACAGGAAAAATGGTTTGTTAATGTTATTGACAGCAGTACAATAACAGTAACTAATGTTTATTGAGCATTTCCTATGTTGTAGGCATGAAGCTAAGCACTAGACACATATGGAATCAATCTGTTAATACTTAGAATATCCCTATGTGGTGGCTATTATAATCCCCAGTTTACAAATGAAGAAACTGGAGTTAGCAAAGGGCAGTCTCTTGCCCAAGGCCGTTCACTAACACATGGTGGAGGCAGGACTCCAACCCTGGCAACACCAAAGCAAGACCACATCACTGGGACAGCAGCATGGAATACAGTGTTTCCAGGAAGACAGTTTTCCAGATAACTGAGATAAACGCTTCAAGTGCCAAAGTTATTTCTAAGAGAAAAAGCCGCTTTTTTCCATCATTTCTGAGTAAGGTCTTTGCTATGAAGATAACATCAAAGTCTTTTTTTCCCTCTTTTTTTGATGGAGGGGTCTTGAAGATTATCCACTCGAACTGCCTAAATCTTCAAGTGACATGACTGACACAAACAAAGCTCCTTTGGACATGATATAAATCAGCAATATCCCAAGGGCCGTGGTGATGTGTAGGAACTTCTGTACACTAAATGGCTACATATCCTCAGGGTCCACTTCATTTTAAGTATCTTTATTTTTTGTTCGTTTCATGGTTTTCTTTCTTTCCACTTACTTTCAGGTTGTCAGGTGTCACTTGCACTGGTGAGCAAGAATGTGCCTTTCAGTAAACAGCCGTTTCACACCTTTGGCTATGCTGCTTGTAATTTGCTATGAGCTTGGAAACCAGGTAACTCTCTAAGATTGGGTGTCAAGTAAATCCTGAGCAAGGACCTAAGAAGAAGTCTTACGGGCGAAGTGCATAAGATTTTATGAAGAGATGCTACGTCCATCTCAGCTTCCCTAATGGCTATCAGCTGTATGTTGGATAATTGAAATTTTCAGAGAAATGAATGCCATATAAGCGAGGAGTTGAATACTTTTAGAGACACAGATCCCAAAGAAAGGCTTAAGTCAGACTTCCAAATAAATCTGTTCCCTCTCCTAGGTCCCCTGCAGCAGCCCTTAGAGCTAGTCAACTCCACCTGCTTTCCTTGCCTTAGTCTCTCCTGTCTTCTCTATAAGCATAGTCAAATCATCCGTCACCCTTTTACTTCACTTGTCATTTTCCAGCTGGAAAATAGCAAATTTGATCATTCATGCAGAAAGAGCGTCTGTTGCTAACCCCTCAAGCTGGTATACTGGTTTCATTTCTTGCAGCCAAACATTCAGTAACATGTGTTTATATGTATATCTTTTCCTTTATATTAGTAATAAGTGGGTCATTAAAGGCTGTATAATGAGAGAATGCGGTTTTCTGGCCTGATAAGTCCTTGAGCTTCATTACCAAATTCATCTTACATGTCAGCCATTAAATAGCATGGCATTTTCCTCTCTCATCCACGCAGTATCATTTAATTTAATCTAAATGAAGTTTTCTCTGTGGCCATAATCATCATCATCTTCACTGCTACTACTATCAAGAAGCATTTATTACCTGCTGCAATGCATATGGTGCCATATTCAGGATGGTTCTGCACAACGCCATCATCATGGCTCTCGTCCATGGGAAGCCTCAAAGTACAAAGGGATTATTGAAAATAGTGATATTTGAGTTCAAGTCCAGACCTTACCACTGAATAGATGGAGCACCACGTTTTCTTTCCCTGGGCCATGCCTCATCTGAAAATATGAGAGATAACTACATTCTCTCTAAGATCCTGTCACACTGGATTGTCAGGTCCTGTTCCAGATTCAGCTGCAGTCATTTTAAGTGGGAGGAGTGGAGAGGATTGGTCTGGAACTTTAAACAGGTAGCTACGTCAAGAGAAATGAGTGACCCCTGGGTCTCAGATGCCAGTTGTCTATCCTGAACATTGTTTCTTTCCCTGGCCTCAACCTGGTTTCTCTACGTTCTCAATATCTTCTGCCAGTCTTACTCCAATCTCTGCTTCTGACTTTGGCTGTCTTCCAATTTTCTCCAACTCCTGGCCTTTTTATCCAGGTGACAACACACACCAGGCTCTCAACCTCTATTCTTTTTCTTCTCCCAGCCCACACAGAAGCTGTGCCCCAATTAGAACATTAGCCTTGGATGGTCTTAAGAGGAAAATCCTGAGCACCTCATGCCCTATTCTGGGGACTATGTCTGAGCCCCTTGAAAGAGGGCTGAGATAGAGCCTAAAGATAGGTTACCAGTGAGCATCCTGAGAACTGAGGACTGAGGCTCATCATATAGGAAACTATCTTGTGCAAAGAATGAGAGGGAATGGGAAGAAGAACCCAAAATGATTTCAAAGAGAATAAACAATGAAATTCAGAGAAATGCAGATAAGTCTAGATGGTGATCATGGAAACAGAAGTGGAAGCAAAAACTCAAAAATCATGCCTGGATTGGGCTGGATACCCACAGGAACAAAGGAGAGGTGAGCAGTAGGATGGGGACAGGGTGAGACTCTAGTGGAGTTCTACAATTTATGCCCTGAAATGTGTCCATGGCAGATGCCCATCACATCCTCTCCCAGCCTGTGTATTAATTAGACTGAATCAAAAGGCATAAAATTAGACAGGTAGGCCAGATATATAAACAATAACTGGATAATCCCTCTAATAATTATAGTTATTAGTATTGGCCTTTCATGAAGTTGTGCTAAGTGCTTTTTCTCATGGGACCTTCCAAACTACCCTTTTTTGTTATTATGGTAAAATATGCATTACATAAGATTTACCACTTTAATCATTTTTAAGTGTACAATTCAGTGGCGTTAAGCACACTTACAATGTTTTGTAACTATCACCACTATCCATTTCCAGAACTTTTTCATCATCCCAAACAGAATCTCTGCAGCCGTTAAACACGAACTCCCATTCCTCCCTCCCTCCAAACCCTGGTAACCACTCTTCTGCTTTCTGTCTCTATGACCCAACTACCTTTTAAGGGTAGCCATAAAAACGGAGTTACATATTACCTGGGAGTGAAGTTCTAAGGTCTTCCCATTAGGCAAAAACCACAAACATTCTAAATTCTGCCTGAAAATACCTGAGGAAGAAAGGTGCTATCATAGTGACGGGTATACCATTTCTAAGTCAGTATGATCCAGCGGTTTTACCACTTTCACTGTTTAATTGAGTCCCAGATGAAGTAGCAGCTTATACACTTAGGATCCTATTGTACAAAAGTAGGTACTGTTTCTGTAAACAGTGGAAACACACTAGGTTTTTTGACATTATAAGAGGACCTCTGGAATTAAGATGAAAGAATTAAGACCAAATGAAGGAAGAACAGATTCATACTTCCATTTCACATTTTCCTGGTGAAATACTCACTGCGCGAAACATTAGAATCATTTTTGCAATTTGAATTATTTTTCTCTCCCTTTCCTCTTTTAACAAATGCATAGTGCAGAATTCTTGTACCCTGAGTATATATGATATAATTCCTTTCTATTATTATCCTCTTTATAAGAATGAGGCACAGAGAAGTTAAGGAACTTGCCTAAATTCACAAAGATTTATAAGTAATTGTGGTTGTACCTTTAAGTACTACCCAATGACTGTCAGTCAAATGGTTATTTCTTTCAAGAAAATTAGACATTTTTCAATAGTAATTTTTCCTTTTCTTTTTAAAATTAATCAAAGGGTCTATTGACCAGGAAAGCTCATAAGCGGCATTTTTGAGGGTTACTCTAAAATTTCACATCCATTTTCTCAAACTACACAATATGTAAATCTCTGGACTCTAGGGGCCAATTTTAAGTTGGTTTCAAATACCACGGAACACATAAATCTTCCTCCTCCCTTCCTTATCCCCCTCAACCCATAATCTACTCACTCCTTGACCTCCCCACAAGAAGCATGACTGCCTTAAATTTAGAGTTTTCCTTTCCATTAAACAATGCACAGTTTTGACCCTAATCATATTTCAGAGACGGAGTCAATCAGCAAGCTTGCTTACTGCCTCAGGTGAGAGGCAGCCGACAAGGACATAAACTACAAGGGAGACACCATTGACTGGAAGTTGGAAGTTGGAACTTTCAGGAATGATTTAGGGATGCAGACCAGTTTTACTTATTTGAACTAGCAGAGGGGAAGGTCAGGCCAAAACCATGAAAAACATCTAGATAAGGAAATATTTTTGAAGAAATGTTGTTTTACGACTCCCAAATACCCACAATAATTTAAGTTTGTCTCAGAGTTTTTCCATTCATCCTATTGCTGACTAAAGGCTCTTAAGGACTTGCTCTGGGGAACAGAGACTAGCTTCTACTAATTAGCATAACTATTATAAATAAACGTAAGTTATTCAAGTGCTCGAAAACAATATTTTTCTAGGTAATCATGTTTACACCACTAATTTGTATTTCTTGTAAGAAAAGAGCATGCTGAGTGAAGGTAAATTTTAGCCAAAAGTAATGTAGTTTCCCCTCCACATCATAATTAACTTTACCCAACACATTAGCCTTGATCCAAGTTTCAATTATGTTATAGCCACAGTAACACAAATAAACATATGATTAATGAAATAGCGAAATTCACTTTCATAAAATAATGATTTTTTTTCCTGGAGGAAAATAAAACAAAAAGAAAAGTGGTTTTTCTTTTCTTTTGTACATACCATAGTATGTATAAAATGCATAGAGTAAAATAAAACTCTCCTTTCCAAAGCAAGAATCTTATCTTAAACCAAAATGGGAACAATGTAAGAGAATTTAAGCATATTCATTATTTTCCCATTTGGAGAAGTCCTCTCTTTCATATTATTTATTCTATTTTCAAATGCCATGCTCCAAACAGAAATGTGATTTTCACTGACGCTCTTCAACCTCATCAGGCTACCCAACCCCCCTCCTCTTCCTTCCTAAATTTAATTAAAACCAGCATTCAGCCATACTGGAGAGAAACCCTATTTACATAACACAAAGAAAAACAATTTTTAAAAGCCCACATTAATCATGAGCTTTAAGGAAAGTCACCATAAATAGGATGTATCTAGCTGAGCGACAAGCTCCAGCCACTTAAGAAAAATATGTCTTTCCAGCCAACGGGATACCAGTGTTATTGAAGAACATAGCTCTTTTGTTCCACAAATTCCTCAGTTTTAGAAGAAGTTGCATGATTTGCCTCCCCTGATATAGAATAATACATATTCGAAGTTGCCTCATCTATTTATATAATCTGGTAAAAGCTGAGTTTTATTTTATAGTGTTGCCAGTAGAAGAAGGAAAATCAAGTACCCACTATGTGCCAGGCAAAATGTCAGCACCCTGAAGACATTACTTCTTTCAATAGTCCTGGCAGCACCATGAAGTTGCCCGTTTTCTCACCTTGAGCTTGAACTTTTAACCCAGAGAGGTCCTAATGTCCCAGAGCTTCCTACCTACATGCCCACAGAGATGCAGGCACATATTTAAGAAAATCAGACACCTACTGTCTCCTTCCACATTACACACCTACTTCTTTCATGGCTGTTCCATTTCAACCACTCCACTAAGCAACATTTTGATTAAAATGAACAGAAAACTATAGAAAGATTGCCAAAGGCGGAAACCTTAAATGGGTGACCAAAGCGTTAAGAAGAGTCCAGATTAATCAAGATTGTTACAGAAGGCTGTCTGATGAGCAGAGATCAGAATTATCCATGATCAAAGAATTCACCTAGTCACTCTCTGCCTCACTTTACCTCAAATATAAAAAGGTAATAACATGGCTTATATAATCTCCCCAAAAAAGCAGGAGGAAAAGTTATATAATTATCATAGATGACTATGTTTGCCAAAGATAAAAGAGGAAAAAATATAAATCATTGGATTTTTACAATAAGCCAGCCCTTTGTAGAAGATTTTATATATGTTTTCTTAATCTGCCCCAAATGGGTGAGATGGGTATACTCATCTGCGTTTTATAGATAAAGAATCTAAAGCAAAGAGAGTTTAAACCTTTGACCAAAGTCACACACCTAATAGATGTAGAGCCAAGATTTTAATCCAGAATTGTCTTATTCCATTTCTCCACCTACACCTGCTCCTCCTCTCCCCAGAGGTGGTCCCGCATAGAGTCGTTATGGTGACATGACGGAGCTGTACCATGTGAAGTGGATGGGCAGCCCTCGATTCTATTGCTGACTCTTATCTGTGATCTACGCTTCCTCTGTATCCTAAAATGCCATGAATATACTGTCAGGTTCCTTGACATCTCGCTGGATATAAACTCCAAAACAGCAGGGATTATTTATTTATTTAACCGTTCTTTTGTTTACTGACACACCCCAAGCACTGAGAACAGCATCAGGCGTGTGGTAGGTGCTCAATAAATTTTTGTTGAATGGATTTAGTGAATGAACTCCTGTTCTGCCTGAGTTCCACGATAGTTGTTCTCTCTGATCACCCAGCTGTGCACAGGCTGACCTTGCCCTTTTCTGGAAATGATGTGGGCTCCGCCATACAGTTATGTCTTTAGAGCCTTGGTAACCAGATGAGTTGGAAAATAACTTATTATTATTCCTTGGAGACACCAACAGCCTGAAAATTGGGAGAAGCCCCCACAAAATTGCACGGGATCACTCCTGTTGAAGACCAGGCTACTCGCCATGGTGTCTCCTTCTGCCCAGACCTCATGGACTCCTGGGATTTCTTCATGACCCTTCAGGGACACTGGGTGTGGGGACAGGGGTAGCGGTATGTCAGCCACTGCTGGGTTTGCTTTCCTACTTCATCCTGGCCAATTCCAATCCCAAGCCACTTACTCTTCCTCACCTTATTTTTGGATATATATGTGTGTCAGTCAGCCTCCACTCTGCCAGCAGTTCTGGATTTTGCATTTCCAAAGCCCATTCCAGTGGATCAGAACTCCATAGGTTTCCCAAAGCAGATCCTGAGTTGTCCTCCCACTTGTTTTTTTTATTTATTTATTTTTTTGAGGAAGATTAGCCCTGAGCTAACATCTGCCAATCCTCCTCTTTTTCCTGAGGAAGACTGGCCTTGAGCTAACATCCGTGCCCATCTTCCTCTATTTTATATGTGGGACGCCTACCACAGCATGGCTTGCCAAGTGGTGCCATGTCCGCAGCTGGGATCCGAGCCAGCAAACCCCAGGCTGCCAAAGCAGAACATGTGGACTTAACCGCTGCACCACCTGGCCTGCCCCCCGTCACTTGTTTTTAGTGGGTTCTTGTAATCTCTTTAATTACTGAAAATCAATGGAAAGTCAGTTTCTCAACAGACAACCTTGCAAAGTGGTAAGTTCCGGAGTCACAAATTCACAGCTTGCTGATGAGATTTCAGTCACCTGATAGACGGGGATGCCTAGGTCTGGCAATACTGGACTGAAAAAAGGAGGAGACAGAAAACAACGTCTTGCCAGGCTTGCTTTCTCTCTTTTCCTTCACTTGAACGATTCACTCTACAGATGTACCATTACTGAGAGCTCCCAAACCAAAGTCTTTGACTGGCCTTCACTTATTCTGAACAATACCATAGACCAGACTCAATTGCCCTTGCTGTTCCAATAACTATCTGTAAAATAATCTAAAAATCTCTTATTTGATACTGTTCTATGTATTGGTAACTCAGTCATTCTATCTGTGATGACTTGCATTCTTGATCTCTGAATCAGTAAGCTATTCCTCATTAGCCTCCCTCTTTCCCTCTTTCTAACCTTCCCTACAAATTCCATCCACCTTATTATGAACATTTAAGATGGTTGGGATTCTAAATTCAAGACTGTACTTGTTAATATTCATCAGCAGTCTTTGGGGACCATGTTTCCAATGCGATACAAGCTTCCCAAAGACGGAAGTATGTCAAAAATTTATGTATAGAAGTTAAGGAGCCCAGATGCTGCCTTGGGTAATGTCACACATGTTCTGCCTCGTATAAGCATTATATAACTCACTTGGGGTCCAAAGACACCCTAAACTTAAATGCCTTCTCATATGACCCCTAAGCCCTAGCAACAACAAATTACACCATCTTTGGAGAGCAGCTAAGTATCTGGAACCCCGAGCCTCCCCAAGCCTCCCTTTAAAACTTAGCCCATTATTTGTGATTCCAGTCAGCCTCTATTGCTCTCCTCTAATCTTCCTTCTCCCTGCTGTCAGCCAGCCAGCCAGCTACCAAGTGCCAAACTGCCGGGCATGAAGTCTGTCCTCTCAGTGCTGTCAGAGAGGCCTGTGTCAACTCTTTTCACTTTTTCAAATACACTTTGTATTTGATCGTCCCACATTTTTCAGTTTGCCAAGCACACGTGTGTTTGCAATGAACAGTGGAGGTAAAAAGACCAAAGCTACTCAAGAAGGGAGGCTGATCTGACACAGACAAACTCTATTGTGGGCTATGCGTTTGGTTTTTCCTGACAATGTGCCCTGTAGACTTACCACTTCCAGTCTGGAAAGCACAATTGATAAACAAAAGCATATGAATAGCTAGTGCTTAGCATGGAGCTTGGTACACAGTAATTGCTCAGTAAATACTCAGTTTATGAATTCATGAATGTCAAAATATTTGACCAATTTGGCAGCCCACTAGGACCAAAGTTACATGCTATGTTTGTCCAAAGAAGTGGTCTCCAAATTTTTGGGGGCTTTTCTTTGCTGAGGAAGATTCACCGTGAGCTAACTTCTGTGCCAATGTTCCCCTATTTTTTAATATGTGGCCCATCCAAACTTTTTGATTGGACCCCCAACCCATACAACGTTTGAGCAGGCAGCACTATATGTGCAACTGTACATAATATATCATGTTCTTTAGAAAGCTTATGAGGAATAACAGAAGTAGATGGGATTTAAAAAATATGTAAATATGTTCTGATATTGGAGCCAATATGTTAATTATCTTAAATAAATGGGAATGTCACACCAACAGAATAGCCTCAAAATTCAGTCGCTTCTGGAATTTCCAAATCAATGGAAGAGAAATACATTGGAAATCTAAAGTATCAAATTGATTAAACATGTCATATTTTGTTTTGGACTGTTTTAAAGCTAGTACTTATATTATGAGGATGCCTGGAATTCTAAAACTTTACCTCAAACTAAATAATAAAATAATATTGTGAAATCTTAATTTAGAAAGGGCTAGGAAACTGACCATTTTCTTTGTTTCTATTTATTTGGTTCATCTCTTTAAACCACTAATTTTTTTAAGAAACAGAGGAGCAGAAAAAATAAAGCCTTTTTCAATTCAGTCTTTTTCCTTTTATGCTTTCCCAGTATATGTCAAACTAGCGTTTTTTTGGTGGGGGGAGGAAGATTGGCTCTGAGCCACATCTGTGACAATCTTCCTCTATTTTGTATATAGGTTGCAACCACAGCACGACTTGATGAGCCGTGTGTAGGTCTATGCCTGGGGTCAGAAACCGCAAACCCCAGGCTGCCAAGGTGGAATGCGCCAAACCCAGCCACTACCCCACTGGGTTGGCCCAAAATCAGCTTTTAATTTTCTTTTAAGTATGGTGGAATTCACAGACAGCAGGAATTCACAGAGGAAGTGAGATGTCAAAAAGGGAGGAAATTGGCACACTGTCCCATGTCAGAGGGCTGCTGACTATTAACCAGTTCAAAAGCCAGACCACTCAGGGGTCCGTTGACCCAAACAGTTCAGAACTCCATAGGTTGGTAGAACCAGAAGCACTTTTAAAGTCACTTGGACCAACATTTCCTTTCTACAGATCGAGGGGCTGAATTCCCGAGCAGTCAGTAAACACACTTATGGTAGAACTAGGACTAGAACTCAGAGGACTGATTCTCGATCCAATTCACCGTGCCACGCTGCCTAAGCAGTGACTTTCTAAAAAAATGTATCCATAATTACAAATTTTGTTTTTAAGATTGGCACCTGAGCTACCATCTGTTGCCAATCTTCTTTCTTCCTCTCCTCCTCCGTCTCCTCCTCCTCCTCCCCCGCAAAGCCCCCCAATACATAGTTGTAGATTCTAGTTGTGAGTGCCTCTGGTGCTGCCATGTGGGATGCTGCCTCAGCATGGCCTGATGAGCGGTGCCATGTCCCCGCCCGGGGCCGCCAAAGCAGAGTGCCCGAACTTAACCACTCAGCCACGGGGCCCACCCCCTACAACCCTACAAATTTTTTGAGTACCAGACACTTTTCCCAGTGCTCTTAAGTCAGAGTTTAATTATCCCAACTACTCTATTACTTGTTATATTATTTTACTTTTTTCCTTTGCAGTGGCTACTTATTTATTTTTTCAGCCTTATTGAGGTATAATTGACACTTAAAATTGTAAAATATTTAAAGTGTACAGCATGATGATTTGATGTACATATACACTGGGAAAGGATTCCTGCCATTGAGTTAACACATCCATCGCGTTGGGTTGTATTGTTGTGTAGAGATGAAGAAACCCAGGCATGGAGAAGTCAAGTAACTTGTCTAACATCGCACACGTGAGAGAGCCTGGATAGCCACTGCTTATCTCATCACTTCACTCTCAGAAAAAGAAAGAAAAATTTCCAAATTATGACCAAGTCAAAATTATATAAAAATGGGCTGTCAGAATAGCATTGTCATTGGCTAACATATTACAGTTACTTTTATTCCTTTCTGACTAGGCTCAAACAGTATCTGAATAAATTCATTCTTCACTTATTCACCAAGCATTGCTGGGGGCATTTGCATGCCAGAGATTGTGCCGAGCTGGGGAAGAGCAAGCACAAACTGTGGTGGGGTGCTATGTGCTGCTCCATCCCTGACTTTGAACTAGGAGTACAGAGCAAGTTGAGCCATCAGATGACGGTAAGACCTGATAACCTTCCTCCTTTTCCTCTCCATCATTGCCAGCAGAAGCTATGCTGGTGCTGGAGCAGGCACAGGTAAAATGTTGGTATCACCAAAGGTATTCACACAGACGTCTATTTGCCACCACCTCGGCTCCCTCTGAAAAAAATGGGAGCAAGGTTTCCTCTTGTGAGAGTAGAATTACCTTTGATCTACTTCATCTTGCATCAAGAGTTTGGAATTGTCCTGTATTCAAAGAAATCTTCTACTCACAGATCATTGCCAAAAATTCTATCCTTAGTGTTTACCTATTAACCTTAAAGCTTGATATAAATATTTGAGGTGAGGTGAGGTTTGAGTGTTCCCTTATCAACTACTCATTTATTCCTTAATTTGAATTTAAGAAGTGTGAAACTATTTCACAGGAGCATTTTAGCTTTCTCTTGGTCCCTGGGAGCCCAGAGTGAGAAGAAAGTGGAGAGGAACAGGGAAACAAGGCACCAAAGACTCTCACGGCTCATGGAAAATTGAGCCCAGGACTGTTAACTCAAGGGAAGCCATCTTTATCCCGAGGAGGACGATGTATTTCAGAAAACTAGAAAGTTTGTGTGATGGAGCTGTCTGTAGCAGAAAAGCAGCACAACAGAGCACCTTTCAAAATCAGGCATCTCCACTAGTGGGCTATTTCTGAAGTTGTTGGGTGTGTAATGGCTCTTCTTGTTTTTCCCCAAAAACACTATAATTAATTGGAGTGTTGATTCAGACTTTAATTATCACTTCAAATCATTCATATCAGTTGAGAAAACAAGAACCTATGGCAATTGAGTGACTTGCCTGTCTCCAGACTCTGAAACCAACACTTGTCCATGGTGTAAGTCTGCCTTCCATAAAATTGGCCGTGTAACTAGCGTGTGTGGCTTTGGGTGAGATCAAGAGCGGTGTGAGAAAGGACCTTGCAGTCACTGGGTCTCTCAACACCTGAAAAAGAGAATTAGAAGTTTTCTTTCACTATTGAGGATATTGAGGCCCAGAGAGATTAACTATCTATCCAAGTTCACAATGCAGCCAATAAGTAGTAGAGCCGAGAGATATCTGAACTTGGAGAGTTCTCTCCAAATCAATAGTCCGTGCTCTGTCTACCCTACCACAATGCTTCTGCCTAGGTGTCCTTTTGGTTTTCCCATCAGACATTAATTTGGGGCATATTTTCCTTTCTTAATCACATCTTTAATTAGAGTTAAATGGAATTTAATTCTTTGTTTTATCATGATTATCTAATAGAGTTAGTGCCTAAGCAGGCTTGTCTAAAACACTTATTATGTTTTGTGTGTCCTGTTCAACATATCAAGAAGTTTTTAAAAATTTTTAAATATTTTAAAGTGCCGTTATCACTTTCCTGCCTGATGACCCTGCTGATGGTGGTCATTCACTATGTCTGGCTGCAGCGTTGACTGGAAATTCAAGCGGTAAGGAAGACAGTCATCTGAAGAGTCCAGGCATGTCCAGTATTGAGAAAATGACTCAAGGCTCCGAGACGCCATCCATCATTTGCACTTTTGAAACCAAAGTTGCAAAATCTGCCAGTGGCACTTTCACTGAAATTCCACCTCTTCCCCTCCCACTGTCACATCTGCTTGTGTGACTCTGTTAGCCAAAACTTGGATGTCACAACCCGGCTCTGAGCAATACCATAACATAAACATGACCTTTGCTATCTAGTAGATTCAGAAAGATTAAAGAACATCATCAAGATCCCTATACTGTACTCCTCTACTTTCTGCAAGTACTCAGCATATTAAAAGAAGGCTGACATCATTATTTCAAGTAAATTTCATAATCGACTTCATGAAGAGTACTGATAAACAAGATCCCAATCTGTGATGTGCGCTTGTCCAAACATCTTATTATGTCAGAATAGGATAAGCCTTTCCCTAGTGTTTAAGGCAGAAAATACTGAAAAAAAATCAATTCCCCTTCCTCAAGCAACTGTTTCTTTTAGTCTCCCAGCACTGATGGCGCATCTCAGGGATCACTAGGAAGAGGATGAAGGAGGGATCCTGGGCCTCTCAGCACCCCTGAAAAGGGGCAGCTTCACCTGTCTTTACACTTGATGTTCAACATAAAATTTCCTTTGAAAAATGAATATGAGGGAAGGAGAGATGAGCAGGCAGAGCCTGGAGGATTTTTAGGGCAGTGAAATTACTCTGTATGATACTGTAATGGTGGATACACGTCATTATCTGTTTGTGCAAACCCATGGAATGTATAACACCAAGAGTGAAGCCTCATGTAAACTATGGACTTTGGGTGAAAATAATGTGTCAATAGGTAACAATGTAGGTTCATCAAATTTAATACTCCAGTGGGGGATGTTGATAATGAGGGAGGCTATATGTGTGTGGGGGCAGTGGGTATATGAGAAATCTCTGCATTTTCCCCTCAACTCTGCTATGAATCCAAAACTGGTCTTAAAAATAAAATCTATAAATAAAAAAGCATGGATATGAAAACTCCTAACAGTGCCTTGGAGTCTTCACCCCCCCTAAGCAGTTAAATTGTACTTTTCTCATGCCTGAGTCTCATCTTTAATGCACTTAGCACTGTCCTATATTCATGCTCCATATGAAGAAACAGATGTTGGGCTGGCATATGGTGCCCACTCATAAATTTCTCTAACCCTTCCCTGGCGTATAAGTCACAAGCAATGATGGGTTCCGGTGACCAGGCATCTTAGCTTCCCTGGAGGAGCTCTGCAGCACTGGTCCCATTTGTTCACCTCAGGTGGGTGAGCCAGTGCTGTGGGTATCCATCCACTGACAGCAGGCTCAGATGGAGGCAGTGAGAGGCCAACAGGCTGGATCAGGCTCCGGGAGCTGCACCGAGCATCCCACCTGGGAAAGCCAAGGCTTCAGAAGCCTATGGTCCTCCATAGCCTGCAGGCGGTGATTGCAGTGACTAAGCCAAAGGTTCCAACTGCATGGGGTACTCAGAGCTGAGTTGTACTGAAGAAAGGAAGTGAACGGCAAAGAAGGGAGGGACTGATTTATAGATCATGATGTAAGCTGGCACAGATTAGATCATGGACACCCAGAGGCGTCTGTGAAGGTCAAAGGAAGGGCAACCTCCCCTGACTTAAAAATAAGAGTGTACTCTCACCCTCTCTTTCCCTTCTGTGGTCTGCCATGGCGCCAATGGGCTGAGTGCATATAAGCCTGTGTTTGCACATATTTTGATTTCATTGATTTGCTTTAGTCTTGTCTCCTGATCCATGTTACAAAGAATATGAGAACACAAAACACATTTGCTAAAACTTCCCCTCCTTTCTAAAGCACCCAGCACAAATCTGGGCACATACTATACATTTGCGAGTGTTTATGGACTAAATGGCAGATTGAGTGCGACCATCACTGACTTTTCTCATATCAGCAGCTGCAACTAATACTGATGCTCCACTCCCCGCTGTGTTTATATAGTCACAATAGATAATTTGCTTTCACGTGCATTGCCTAAGCTGATAGATTATTATGCCTATTTTACAGAAAATACCACTGAAAGCATTGTTTAAAAGATTTTCCAAAGCCATAGAGATTTTAAATATAAAAGAAGGATAGAATTCATGTTTCCTGACTCATATTTCAGTTGTTGCTAGAGTTAACCTGAACTTTAATTCTAGGATAAGAGAATTGTCTTTCCTTTAAAAATGAGTTTCAGGAAGGTAAAAAGTCACATTTGTGTATTCTAGTAGTAGGGTAGTACTGTAAGTACTCTTGAAATTACGCTTAATTGTGAGTGTGGATCCCTATCTGTCCCTCTGTCTGTCCACTCGTCCATCTTGTTATGTGCCTCTTCTGTGCTGGGAGCTGACCCTGTGCGGTCCCATGAGAAGCTTGTCTAATGGTGGAGGGCTGAGAGGTGTATGCATAAATATAACAAATGTGTTACGTGCCAGAACAGTCTGTACAATCAGTGAGATCATGAAGGAGGATGCCTCCAACTCTGAATGAGCAATGGGGAAAAGGCTTCACAGGCAAGTGACCATTAGGCTGAATCTTGCAGGATGGAGGGGGAGAATGAAATAGAGTTTCAGGCAATGGAACAACATAAGCAAGAGGTGGAACATAAAAAACATGGCATTTTTGATGAACTGTGGGATTACCTCATCCTTCACTTTGATCTTTTCCTTCTTTACTTCTCAATTTTTCCTAAAATTCAATCAATCAGCAAAGATTTATTGGGCCAGATATTGCCATTCCTTTATATCCTACCCCAATTTCTTGTTACCTCACACCTGTATAACGGCAATTGTTTTTCTGCAGTAGACCACATTCCCTGGTCATTCAACACTGATTCAGTGAGTAAAAGTGGATGTGAACTTATATGTGAGAGGCACTATGTTGGGTGCCATGCAAGGCATAAAACTGCATAAAGCAATAACCCTGTCTTCAAGGAGTTTGAATTCTTGTAGGGGAGACAAGAATGATATGAAAATAACTATAATTTATGGCATGTTATGAGTGCTACATAAGAGGAGTGAAATGAATTATAGGCATTTGCACAGTGTGGAACTCCATTATGACATGATTCATTAGTACATGCATTTGGAGATACCATAAATCAGCTCTGGATACATACAGAGAGAACGAGTGACTCAATTAGGAGGAAGCCTTTTCTTTCCAGGTAAAGCCTAGATGGCAGAACTAAGACCAGGTCTCAAGTTCAGCCTCATCTTTAAAGGCATCATAGCTCTCCTCAAGATCCAACACAATGGGATTGTGGAAGCTGACACTGGAAGAGGTCAAAAGATGCTAGGGTCAAAATCCAACGAGTCATTATCAAAGGCAGTGTCGAAGTCGTATGTGGAGTTTTCCTATAACGTCACACACAGAAAGTGGGAGGAAAGAGCAGAACCAGACTACCGGTTGGGATAGAGAAGATCGAGAGTGTTGAGCTGCAGAGGACCTAGGACTCTTCAGTGAAATTCACTCTAGCGCTCACTCTCACCTCCCCGTATGTGCTCATGGCTTCAGATAACTTCCTCTCTGAGCTCAGCTTTATATGTCTGCCTGCTCAGCCACTCTCTCTGAATATCTATTTCAATAACCTGAAGACTAGAGTCATCCTCCATCCCTCTAAATCCGCTTTCTTGTGTTCTCTAATTGAGAACACAGTTCCCTCTTCCTCCATGGCAAACTATCACCAGGTGATGTAAGTTTACCTCCGAATTATCCTTTGATTCCATCCACTTCTGTTCCATCTCTGTGGCCACCCCTCTGGTCTAGGAACACTGAACTACCATAGGTACCTCCTAACTGGTCGCCCCTAGCCACTTTGACTACTCCACAATCTATCTCCCACAGTGCTCTCAAAGTGATCTTTGTAAAATTGAAACATGACTGTGTCACAATGACATTTTCATGTTTGCCTTTGCTTTGAGAATAAAGCCAAAATCATTTGTATGACCTCAAAGGTCTTGCTTAATCTAACTTAACCTGCCTCACTAATCTCTTTATCCGTCTTTCTCCCCAAGCTTCCTATAACCCAACCACAGTGGCTCCCCCCTGATGTCAAACACTCCCTCCTGGTGCAAGGCACTGGGTCACACTGTTCCCTCAGGCTGGCACGGTCACCTCCTCCCTCCTGTGACTGTTTTAGTGACTTCTGTTTTACCCAGACCCATCTTTGAGATCTCAGCTCAAGTCTCACTGCCCTAGAAATGCTACTCTGCCCTCCATCTTTGCTCCTCATCTTCCATCAAGGATAGAGTCTTTGAATTCAAATTCTCCCAGGACTGTATTTCTTCTTTAGCACACTAATCTCAGTTTATAACTAAACATTTATCAATATGATTATTTAGTTAACATCTGTCTTTCCATGCAGACTGTAATCTCTATGAGAATAAGAACTACATCTGTTTTTTCTTCCCATTTTATCTCTAGTGACAATCACAGCACTTTGGCACGTTATAGGTGCCCGATACACATATGTTAAGTAGATAATTGAAGCACAGGGCCATGCTAGCACAAGAAGGGGGAGAACAGAACAGCGTGAAGTGCAAATACAAACATATCCAGGAAAGGGTGTGCAAACTACAGCCTTCTTTTGAAAGAGGTCCTGGTTTTCTTCCCGTCATCATCTTTTGTCATAAACATAGTTCCTGAAAGGTTATGTTGAGAGTGAACTCCTGACAGCCATGTTCTATCAGACATTTCAATATATGAATTATGATTCCTGGATATGATTGTGACCAAGATGTTGCTAAACCCAGCCGATGGGGAGTCATGGGTTCTGGTACTTAACAGGGAGAATAGAAGCGATGGAGGCATAGGCTGCCAACGCTCCATTTAACTGTTTCTTCACCTGAACCCCAAGGACCTGAAAAGATACTTCTTTTGTAGCAGCTTATTCTTTTATATAAAATGATCCATGTTGACTGTAGGTAATTCAAACAATAGAAACGATAATAAACAGGAAAAAAAATCACAGTGCTCAGGGATACTACTGGTAATGTTTTGGTTAAACATCTTCCCTAGAGAGATTTGTATTTGTTTGTTTGTTTGTTTTTGAGGAAGATTAGCCCTGAGCTAACATCTGATGCCAGTCATCCTCTTTTTGCTGAGGAAGACTGGTCCTGAGCTAACATCCTTGCCCATCTTCCTCTACTTTATATGTGGGACGCCTGCCACAGCATGGCTTGCCAAGCAGTGTGTTGGTCTGCAGCCAGGATCCAAACCAGCAAACCCCGAGCCGCCGAAGTAGCACATGTGAACTTAAGCAC
Source organism: Equus przewalskii (assembly GCF_037783145.1). Taxonomy (NCBI): domain Eukaryota; kingdom Metazoa; phylum Chordata; class Mammalia; order Perissodactyla; family Equidae; genus Equus; species Equus przewalskii. The sequence continues at coordinate 34,618,211 of NC_091844.1, forward strand.
TGCACCACTGGGCTGGCCCCAAGGGAGATATGTATTTTTTATTATATAAATGAAATCACATTTTACATCAAATCATCACTCTCGCAAATAGTTGATTAGCTTTACTGAAGGATATAATGGAAATGGTTCTTGAAGTTGTTCTGACGTCATTCATGTACAAATAGTTGAGGTAACATTCTTACTCAAGACAAGGACACAGTAGATTTTTTTGATGATTCTGATTCAAACTCTCCAAAAAGTGCAATTTCTAAAGAGACCCAAACTCTTAAAAATGGAAACGTACTGAAGTAGTGTAAAAGATCATAGAAAAGTAGGAATATTCTGGATGTCACCCGTGACTGGCCCCTCTGTTAGTTCCCAGACTGGAAAACCAAGAACAGGGGCGGGTGGTGAGGAAGGCACAGACCGGAACAACGTGGTGCGTGCATGTTCAATCTGGACGTTCCCTGTGATGGCTGCATAATTTCAAGGCGAGAAGCTGGAAGGAAGATTAGCAATTCATTAGTGGCCAAGTTTGAAAAGTCACCATAGTCACTGTCTAATGAGGCTTTACAGTCTAAATCTCCAAGAAAGAAACAAAACGTCTCCATTAGCTGGTGACAAACATCTCTGTGCAGCTCTGGAACGGAGGTTTTGTTGATTGCTGACACTTGAGAGGGGGTAGTGATTCATATTATGAAAAGAACTAGATTTTTTTCCTTAAGAGATGCAACTTGGTAACTAATTTTTGTCTCTCCCTGCCAGTGTAACCGTTTGAATGTTAATTTAATTTTACAGAATATCATTTATGTAAATGTAATTAGAAGGGAAACATGATCTGGAGATGCACAGCACCAAAGAAAATTTATTACTCCGAGGGGTATTGCTCTAATCATTCAACTGCAATATTGAGTTTCCCCAGATTTAATCTAAAAGCAATAAATTACAAAAGGCTAATGCCGTACCCAACAACAAGCTGTCATGAACCCAAGTTTCAGGGAGGGGAACCAGAAAGACGAAGAGAGAAAAAAGCCTGAACTTTATTTCAGCAACAGGCTATCATAGCTTCATATTTCCTGATATAAAATTCAAGAGAGACAGCACAGCTAGGGAAAAATAAAAGGCTTCATTTCCTACATGAGTAAAATGGTGACTTCCAACCTCCCACTGCTTTTCCCTCCAGAAATCTGACCAGAGCTCTTTCCTTGTTGCTAAACATTATTATCGGTGTTGCAAGTTCAGGGCTCCATGTTCCCCGACAACAGAGAAAGAGAGAGGAATCCAGCCAGGATAAAGCAGCCCTTTCTCTTCACCTTCTGGCTGAGCTGTGCTTTTGCAGAGAAGAGGAAAAGACACAGCCTGATTAATGTCAAGGTCCATATTGCATTCCATTGCGTGCAGGACGGAAAGCCTGTTCGCCTGGGGCACCTTGCCAACACAGAGAAGCCAAGCCTGTTAAAAGGAAATGCTCTTCAGTCTCCTTCTCTCCTCTTCCTGCTGAGTGAGAGGTTGTAATGGGAAGAATTGGAGTTGTAGGTGGTCTCCCTCTAACATAAGCCCCATACCTGAACTTGAACATGACGGAGGCTACCTGGTCCTTAGAAGGTACTCAACATTGCCATGATGGAAAGAGAAAATATCAACAGGGTTGCACAAAAAACACCATGGATGAGGTATTAAAAATGCCATTGCCTGGGTTCCACCACAGAGAGATTAAATTAGGATTTCTGTGGTTAGGACTCAAGGATGAGGATATTTTAAAGGCTCCCCCAGTGATTTAAATGTGCAGCTCACCATGAGAATGACAGCCATGGATAAAGGTTGACAACACGCAATGGAATGCTTGGTTTCGAGGACAGCCTGTGTTCAATAGGTCTCCGTCTTTTAGAATCATTCCAGTGGGTCAAGATTTCTCAGACGGGAGAAAGGTGAAGGAGAAATGTATCTACTCATAGCGAAGAGAGACAACTGTGGCTGGCCTGGTAGGCAGCAGTGGTTATCAGGTAAAACCATATTATTTAATGTGATTTTAAAACCTAATTAGTAAAAACTTTGTCATTGTTACTATTTTCTTTATCTAGTGAGGAACATGTTAAATAGTATAACCAACCTTGTCTTTCTCAAGTAAGGAGTTTGAGCATAATAATTAGAATGCATTTCTGGGGGTGGAGGGGAAGCCAAATCCTAAAATAAATTATATATTTCTTTCATTATCCAGAAACATCTTGGCTCTATTTGTTTAGTTTAGGGTTTTTTGTTTGTTTGTTTGTTTGTCCCAGAATTCTGTACTTTGGACAGGATGTTTAATTCAGAGAAGGGTGCCCTATCCAAGGGAAAAGAGTATTTGCAGAGTTCAAAATAGAATGGAAGCTATGACTCTGTCAGTATTGCCCAGTTTTACATGTATAATTAGTGGTGCCTGAAAGAGTTTTTTAAATTTTAGCACGTTTGTACTTATTCTAATGTTTAGTAGAAGAAATGCAAGCAGCATTTCAAACCTGTGTTTTTTTTTCTTTTTTTCAAGTAATTTTATTGAGGTCATAACAGTTTATAGCGTTGTGTAGTTTCGGGTGTAGATTATTATTTCTCAATTTCTGAATACACTTCATTGTGCTCACCCCAGCAGTCTAATTTTTACCCATCACCATACATATGTGCTCTTTTATCCCTCTTGCTAACGCCCAATTCTCTTCCCCTCTGGTAACCACTAATCTGTCCTCTTTATCTGTGTGTTTGTTATCTTCCACATGTGAGTGAAATCATGCAGTATTTGTCTTTCTCTGTCTGGCTTATTTATCTTAACATCACACCCTCAAGTTCTGTCCATGTTGTTGCAAATGAGACAATTTTGTCTTTTTTTATGGCTGAGTAGTATTCCATTGTGTATATATACTACATCTTCTTTATCCAATCATCCATAGAAGGGCACTTGGGTTGCTTCCACATCTTGGCTATTGTGAATAATACTGCAATGAACATAGGGGTGCATAAATCTCTTGGGATCATTGATTTCCTGAGGGAAATTATTTCTTAGAGCGGGACTAAGTAACATTTGACTTGATTTAAACCAATGTAGTAGAGCAAATAGAGGAGGGGCTTTCTAATATGGATGGCAAAAGTCATGAAAATGGCACATGAATAAAATTTGTCTATATAGGCCCTGATTAAATAACAGAGAAAAACAATTAATTGTGTCTCAAACAATTGAGTATGCTCGTTACGTTTCCTCTACTACCCCTGAACTCCCCACCTCACACGCAGAAGCACACAGTTGGAATAACTGTGAGTTGACTTGACTTTATCTTCCTCCACTCCAAGAATTTGTTTAGCGAGGACCTTTAACAGGATTCTTTAAAAGATAAAGCATTTGTCAATGACGTTCTGAAGTATTTAAACAATGGAAAAAGGCAATCCCCTTATGCCCGTTTGGTCCAACACTCACTTCACAGAAGAATCAACCCCAGACCTCAGGGATGACATAGACTGTCTGGGAATCAGTATCTTTTGGCCACAGGAAAAGACAGACTTGAGCGAGAGGAAAAAATACTCTTTTCTGACTCTGTTTCTCAGAACTGTCTCTTCTGGTTCTGTTACTCTTTAATTGCGCTTGCTAAACAAAAAATGCTGATGAGTCAGAATTAGATGACCTAAACAAGTCAGGTAGAGCAGCATCATTTGTCACCTGATCTGTGCTGGCTGGGTTTCTAGTCTCTTCTCCGCTAGTGAGGACCCTTTTTCTGTCTTGAGGCCATTATATCTCATTTCTCTCTAAACTTTTTCTTCCAAAGCAAACATCTCAAGAGTGTTCAATTAACTGATTCTTTATCAGCCCTCCTGTGTTCTATTACAAATTTAATCAGCTAATTATTTTTTTCACATTGTAGATATTTAATTATTAGCTAGTTCCTCTCTTAGGAGTCAACCAGACTACACAGAGACTCAGTAGAATCCAATCCATCTTTCACTTCTGGTTTCAAAAGGCGCTAAAAATTTTCATTGAAAATCAGCAAAACAAAATAAGCAATAAAAACTGGTTTTAACAGTGATATCATGAGGCAATGGGAAAGGTTTTCGGCAGCCTGTTTGGGTTACAACTACTCATAAAGAAGAACTCATAGTTTTTCAAATTTATTTGGTTCATATATAAGGTCACAGCTAAAAATATAATGTCCTCAACATTACCAACCAATGACAACAAACAATGTCACTAACCAAAGACCAACAAATCCTTTTCCATTGAAAAACAATTTAGAAGTCACACATTGGATTCTCAAATAAAGTTGACCAAATATTCCCAATTCTTACACATCTCCAGGTAATTATATGGCTGAGATAAAATGAAATGCTGAGCAATTGTTTAGATAATAATGCAACACAGACCACTTAGTCTGGGAAATATGGGCCATATTTTCACATCCCTCTATTTTATTTTCAGTTACAGTTATTTGCCTAGATTGTCTAAACTTTGGTCTCAAATCCTCAATTCATTTATCCCTTTGAGATAGCCTTTGCTGGCTAATATACAAATTCTCACTATCAACTTAGAAAAAGGAGAAAAAATGGTTGTGGCCTCACAATAAAAGGTGAAGGAAAAATACCCCACAGGAGTTAGATTGTTCCTAGAATCGAGGTAGAACAATTGAGAACTAGAAGGGAAATATCAAGGCACTACCAGTGGAAAATACCTGAATAATATACATGGGCTTGGTGGCCTTAACTCCTTTTTTGGGACGATGAAGGGTAAACATGAATACAGCCACACAGACTTGTAAACATACAGTTAGGTTCAGTAAGTTGCCCATGTTTACACAGCTAGTAAATAATGGATCTGGGATTTGAAACCAAAGAAATGAATCCACCCCAAACCCAACAGTAGTTGAAAAGTTTAAATGGACGATCACAGAGGATGGCATTTGGTCAGAAATAGGCCAGCCGTATGACGATCTGGGGAGAGAATATTTTAAGCAGACGAAGTTTCAAATGCAAGGAGTTGAGGGAGGAAGAGGCTAGAAGTGAAGATAAAGCAAGAATGCCAGCTGGGCTGGAGCAAGAGCCATTGTTGTCCCCTTCCCTGTAGCACCAGAGACTGGTAATGACCGCATCCTCCAGAAAGCACAGGTGACCACTTTTCATTCCAAAAGGAAAGGCCTTTTGATTCTTTTGGCATTTCAATTGTTAGTGTGTAAGGTAATTACCAGGGGCTAACATTTGAGCAGGATTGATAGACTCCATTTAAGTCAATGTGTGGCTTATGCTTTCCCACTCTAGGAAATTCACCAAGGTCAGTAGGTTATAGGGCAAATAAATGCCACAATATGTCAGAATTTCTTTTTCTTCTTGCATTCCTCTGGCCTTCTGGTTTCAGGTACTGGAGCCAGTCTGGGAAGCTGGTGGGGTAACCCCTAGCCCAGTGCTGCGCATCTAAAGACTGATTAATGTTTAATGACTGGATCAAGGTAATAGTAATCATTTGAGGCATTTCTCCATTTTATTCACTACCAGAAATGAAAAATAAAAAGGTACAAAAAACTATATTTATTTGATAAACTCTATTGTGCTTTTTATGGTTGTTTTTCTTAATTGAAGTATGATTGACATACAAAAAAGCTGTACATATTTAATGTATTCATCTTGGTGAATTTGAAGAAAAGTATACACCCATGAAACTGTCATCCTTTACAATGCCATAAACTTAACCATCACCTCTAAAAGTTTCCTCCTTCCTGCATTTTCATTGTTGCTGTAAAGCATAAGTGAATGTATCATCTTTTTAAAAGGTGGAATTATTAAAACAAGTTATATTTGGGAGGATGGGGTTGGGTGGGGTTTCTGAGGAGCCAAATAGCCATTTTAATAGGTTTTTTCCTTCTATCAAGTAAACGTATTTTGGTAGCATATAGATTCAGCCTTAAATCTCAAAATATGGGGAAAAAAGCAAACTAGAAAATATTTTACTTAGTGATTGATATAAGCAAGGTGTTCAATTCAGGACCATAAGCAAGTTTATTCAAAACTATCTACAATCTGAAAATTCTGCCTGGATTTCTAGAGCTCATTTTACCTGAGCTCAAGAAGCCCAGGTCTCACAAAAAGTTAAAATAATTCTGAAATTTAAGTATAATCGTGAGAGTCTAATCAATCCTTGTGAGGTTATGAAGGTAGCTAAGGGGAATGCATTTGACCCAGGTCTAACAGATATTTACTGAAACTTGTACAAACACTGCTGTTTTCATTATCCAAGCGCCCTCCTCCAGCATAGTTATTTATTACAATTTCTTAATTATTCATTCCAGCAAGGTTTATAATTATAAGCCCTCCACTAATGACAAGGCAATATGTAATTCCTTAGGAATCTCATTTTTTATCTGATATTAATTAATGCCCACTTATAAATTGCGACTTAACCATAAAATCCACTTGGTGCTTGAATTTAATCTTTCATATTCATTGAAAAACTAGAAGAAACCTGTTCCAAGGCAGCCAGGTAAGTCCAATGTGCTAGTTTTATTAATGTTTGAATACACAACAGGTTTGTTTCTTGGTATGAACTCTATGAATTCTCTCCATGAGTAATACGTGGGGCATGGTGCCAGCTAAGGTTTGAAGGGGGAGGGGCATAAGAATCATTCTTTTCTTCACTCTTACGAAGCAGCTCTCTGTCAAGATTTCAACATTTTTAAATGTTGACAAGCATGTACACTCTAAGACGTGCTTTTTGCCTGGCTCATTATGTAAATTATATTCATGTGATGCATCACTTGGGTATTCAGGTGCAAGCCCATGGTGTCTAATACATGTCCTCCTTGTCAGGAGAGACAGCACTGTACATTTTCACTAAAGATAACCGATCAGGGGAAAGAAAAAATAACTGCTATTTTCAATCAGAACTATAGAAAGTGCCCTTAGTCCAGAAAAGATGTGATGCCAGGCTAAGGCTGTAAAATACATCTCTGACCTTATTATCCAGGCTCCTCTGTTAAATATAGTGGCTATAATAGAATTTGTATGCCTTAGTTTCTGACAGGTTGAATGTTGCTTAGTGATCCAGGAGTGGAAAATGGCTGCCTGCATTCAAAGGAGATCATAGATTATAGACATTTCCTGGGTATTGCAACCAAAGGATGCTGTTACAATGGCTCACAAAAAGAGAGACAGCCTCTTAATGCCTGTAATTGAAAGGAGGCTGTATTTGTTATCTATTAGCATGTTATGAATTACTTTCAAACTATTTCTTTATCTCAAAACTATTTATTTACTGTGAGTCGGAAATCTGGGCAGGCTTAGCTCGTTCCTTTGCTCGGGGTCTCTCAGAGGTTGCAATCAAGGGGTCAGCCAGAACTGTGGTCATCTCAAGGCTCAACAGAGGAAGGATCCCATCACTTGCACTAGAAGCAAGTTACTAAGCTCAGTCCATACACAAGGGGACGGGAATAGACAAGGGTGTGAATATCAGGAGGCAGGGATCATTGGGAGACATTTTAGAAGTCTTCCTACCAAAAGAACCAAGGTCTCTTAGGTATCCAAAATATTCCTCTCCTATAACGGCATACTTATCATGGCACCTAGTGAAACCTACAAGCCAACAAAATGAGATGGTAGCATCTTGGATCTACTCCTAGGCCATGAAGACTGGCAGGAAATTTAATGGTGTTATTCACAGGAAGTACATGGCATAGTGCAAAAAAGGAATTTCTTTTTCATTCCAAATATAAGCAGAAAATCATTCTTCCTGGAAAAAAACAGGATTTAATGTTCTTTTCCTTTATGAATCCAATACACACAAAGCCTCTTCCAAAAGTTTAGAGGAGAGCCTTGATCTTGCAATGCATAAGGCCAACACAGCGGGGTGGCTGAGAGAGCCACAGAGCTGCAGCAACCTGGAGCCAGCCCCAACCGGCATTGCATAGAGCACAATGGATGGAAGCAAAGCCTTCACTGAAAATCGCTTGATGAACACTCTTAGCTGCTGACCTGACTGTTGTCAAGGGCCTGAACATGTCTAACACTTAACAATAAAACCATTGAAACCAGAAGCAGACTTTGTGCAGGCAACAGGCACAAACAATGTGTGACAGAAGCCACATTTGGCAAATAAAGGAGAATATAGAACAGTTCAGGAACATTTCCTTGGCCATGCTGGCCAAAGATTTTCACTAATCCTAAATGGTGAAGAACTGGAAGACTTTTAAATGAAATAATTTTGGCAGTCAGTGTTCTATGACTTTTCTTTTGCATTAAAAGCAAGTTACCAGGTCCAGCCTACAAACAAGGAGAAAATATTACATATGGGCATGAATACCAGGAGGTGGGAGTTTGGAGGAGCTACTTTAAAAAGCATCCTACCAAAAGAACTGAGTCTTTCAGAGGTTGAAAATATCCCTCCGCTACAATGACATACTTAGCATGGCACCTAGTGAATCCTATAAGCCAAACTCTCTACTCAGAAGATAATTTCCTGTGTCTCAGAGCTTTAGCACTATCTTTTAATTTCCACTAAGAAACAAGGTACTAAGTACTTGAGGTGTTAGCTCTCTCAGAGTTGGTGATCTCTTCGCAAGGTTTTCCATCCAAAAGGCTTTTTATTAGACAGCACTTAAGCACAGTTTCTGATCTTCTAAGCCTCATCATATCCTATGTCGGTTCCTATTGCAAACAACAGTTTGGTGCAGGTTCCAGCCAGTTTCCAGCAGGTACAGCCTTGCTTCAGGCCAGTGCTGTACACCTCTTGCCTCTGGCAGACATGAAGTTTCTTTACTGGAACCACTGCATTGGATACTTTAGGAACTCACTTGGTGCCCAAGAGTGTGCAACCTAGGAGTGGAAGGAATTAATACCAGGTTGGGAGAAATGTTCACCAATGGGGACTGGAAGTCAATGGGTAAATGGCTCTTCCTCTGCCCCCTTCCTACCCCAGGAACATTATGAGATGCATTTTATTCTGCTGCTCAGATGATCCCACAGGACTGAGCAACCAGTACACATAGTGATATCCTGGCATGGGCTCTTTCTCCTCCCCTATTTCACTCTGGTTCCCTGGGATCAGGCTCCCAAATAAACTACTCAGACATGTTCTGAGATTTTGATTAGCTATTTTCTTAGATTTTGCTTCTTGTGGAAGCCAGGCTAAGACAAGCTTCAAGGTTTAATGACTTGAAAAAGAACTAAATCAATAAATAACTGATGATGAAATTTCAGTTTATGTACAAGATAGTCAGGTTGGAATAAGCCTGGTTAAAGTGGTATTTTTTTAAAAGATTGGCACCTGAGCTAATGTCTGTTGCCAATCTTTATTTTTCTTCTTCTCCCCAAAGTCTCCCAGTACATAGTTGTATACGCCAGTTGTAGGTCCTTCTGGTTGTGCTATGTGGGACGCCACCTCAGCATGGCTTGATGAGTGGTGCTATGTCTGCGCCCAAGACCCGAATTGGCAAAACCCTGGGCCGCTAAAGCTGGAGCCTGTGAACTTAACCACTCAGCCACGGGGCCAGCCATTAAAGTGGCATTTTATGACATGCACGACTTACTGGATGTTGTCTTTTCTGGGCACTGGAACATTCATTCTCATAGTCTCTGCACTGGGCCCATATATTTCTCTCTTATAACACTTAGCCGATTCTTAAAATTTGGGCTAAATGAAATGAGGACAACAACAACACGAAAATGAATGACTCACTCTATAATGAAAAGGATATGACATTTTCTGTAAGTATTGATACACATCCATTGTTTAGGGCTAAGTTCTCCAGGCGGACACCAGCAATTTCACATGGTGCAGCTAGAACTCAGGGGCAGAAGGGTCGGCAGACACGAGGACTTCAGTTCTCTGCTCATCCTGCGGGCAGTGTGCTTGGGCAGGGAGGCCAGTGGATGCACTGAGAGGCTGGTCCTCTTTTGAAGGAACCACCATCTCTGCTGGTATCTTTTTTTATAAGACAATTGTGAGAGCAGATTTGAGGGGAGATAAGGATATTGGGCTTGCTTTGTGCTAAGAAGTCTGAGCTTACACCGCAAATTTTTAAGGCTGTTCTGAGGAAACACATATGCCCAGCACCTGGAAATCGTAGAGTTTCTGGTCACTTATGGAAGTGATTTGGGTGTAGTCCCTCATGCACCCAAGGAAAGTTGCAGCCTTACAACTTCCCACAAAGAAGGAAGCCATCAGTTCCAGTTGGGACATGGTCAGGCAAACCAGAGAGAGCTCCAAGGTCATTCATCAGAAAGTCCTACCCATCTGTTTACAAAATATAACAAACACACAGTGGACATTGGTGACAATCTTCCAGTTCGTCAAAATTTATTGTAGGCCAGGCCCGATGGGAACGTAAGCTCCAGGAAGGCACAATTTGGCCAAGAAGCATATCATCAGCCATAGGTCAGTGTTTGGCACATAACAGATGTTCAATCAGCATTTGTTGAATGAATACCATTGAAGGACTGAGGGAGTGAGTGATGACCAGTATTTAAATCAAGGAAAGATTGAGCCTAATGGATTTTTCACTGGTGGCCTGAGTAACCAGGATTTCTCCTAATAACCAGAATGAGAAGAGGTTAAAAATCCCTGAATTACGCTGGAAACATCATAGGACAAGTACTCAGAAAACTACTGGCTGTTTTGCCAAATTCCTTTGAGCCTTGTTTTCTTTCTCTGTCAAAGGAGATGCTAATAATCATGATCTTACAAAGTTGTTGTGAGAAACAATAAGCTTGTACATAAAAGTGCTTTGCAAATTCACAAAGCACTGAACAAATGTTTGTTACTATTTGCCCCGCCTCTTCCCGGTAGCTCCTGCGAGGTGCTATCCCTCTCCTTGAGTTAGAGCCATAGGGGAAATTCCAAAGTCCCGGGAGCCATTTCTGTCTTTTCCTCACCTTCTAAATGAATAGCTTGGCTTTGCTCCTAAACCAAGATGAAAGCAAAGTAGAAATGGAGATGAGAACAAATGGGAAGCAACCTGGGTGGAGGCAAATATAATGTTAATGATTAATTTCTCTTTGGTGTGGTTTCATGGAGCCTGAGAGGGAACATGAGAACCTTTTCACCCATGTTCTAGAATGTCTAATGTTGGCTTAAGACTTCACATTCCTCTGTGATTCCCATTGACCTACTCAGTTCCAGGTTTAGATTTTTTTTCTAGTTTTCACCAAAACCATGCCTGTAAGCAGGAGAGCAGGCCTGGAGAATTGAAGTGCTTGAAGAAAGCTATCAGCTCAGTCTTGGGAGGAACCCCTTGAATAACAGTAGGAAGAAGGCAGCTCATTTTGGAGTAAGCACGAATAGAATTGAGAATAGGAGATAAGGGAGGAATAGGAAAGGCCAGCAATCTCTTATAAGTCCATGTCCTTCAAAGATGCTCAACTCTGAATGGGAGGACTGTACCTGCTGTTCAATTATTGAATTATAGCTGAACCACTTGGTGAGAATATACTATCACCTAAGGGTCTGCCTCCTGCCCTCATCCCTCCCCAACAAGTATACCCTGCTGGACAGCCCCACAATCCAACTATTGGATGGTTAATGGCTGACTCAGCATAGCACCTCTTGGACCGTGTCCTAAAGGGAAGATTTGCTTTTGAACTTGTTCCAGTTGCTCAGGCTGCACTATAGCTGTGTTAAAGATGTCTAATATCACTCTTGTCTCAAGGCTATTCTATGCTTCCTCCTCATCCTAGTTTCCACTCCCTGAACATAGGTGCACACACTAGCGTATGCACACACATGCACACAAGTCCACATACACACATGTGCACAGATGTATAAATGCACACACACTTGTGGATACATGCACACATAGATATGCACATATGCACCCAGACATGCATGCATACTGATACACATGGACAGACACTCACATGCACACACATCTACACTCACTTTGCCCCAGATTCACCACCTCCCTCCTGCTCTTCATTCTGTTAGCATATGGCCCTCACACTGAGGCTCAGCTCCTGAGCCTTACCTTGGGCATAATGACGGCAGAGGCAGCAAAGGGTGACTCACCCCATGTGTGCATTTCCCTCATGTATGCCTTACATTAAATTACTCCAATACTCCTGGAAATACTTAACATTTACAAACTGTTTGTTTTCTGATGCATGCCAAAGTCTTTGTAACCCTCACTTTTCTCATATGCAAAATGATACTAATTATATCTAGCTCCCAGATTTGTTATGAGGAATACCTAAGGCAATGTATGTAAAGGATTAGTACAATGCCTGGACATAGTAATTACAATAAATGGCAGCTATTACCATCACGGTATTTATTATTAATATTTTTATCGCTAGGTTTTTGAGTTTTGAGTCCCCAAATCCTTCTGGTCAACCCATCACATTTTCGAAATGATGTCTTTAGTAAAGGACAAAGAATATGAGAAAATGTTTTCTCACTTCTTTTGTTTCTTCTTTTTACTTTATTTTAATTTGTAAACAGAAGGAGAGAGGCAAGTATGCTTAGAAGTGTCGGGTTAAATTTAAATTAACTTATCTACCAGCATTCGTAGAAAACCAAAATAAGCTAAGATTCTTTAAAATGTATCCCTTCGCAATGTCATATTTTATTTAAATCTCAACTAACAATTAAAATGGTTCCAAGAGTTTCAATTAAGGAGGGGAGGATTCAAAGGACAGCCTCCTTTCTGGAAGGTCAGTGCAGATTTTTCTTGCACATCCTTGTGCAACACAAGGGGCATGTAAGACACCTATTACCCTTCCAGGGAGGACATAATGAAAGTCTAAACTACATCCAAAGTGTATTTTACTCCTAATAATTAGAACTGGATGAACAGCTAGAAAAAAAATATGAACCTCCTCAAACTAAATTGGTTCAGATCTAACTGATCTAATGCAGTTTTCCAAAGAATAATTGATATTATATAATCATAACTGCCAGTTTATGTCACAAAAGTGACATTTGACACTTTCCTGCTAACCAGCTTAACATCATCAATTAAAACATCACTTGTGTAATGACATTTCACCAGTCAGCTTAACATCATAAATTATGACATCACCTCTTTTATGAAACTAAAAGATTGAAGAAAGGTGCTTGGGAAGACATTCCTACTGAAAACTAGCATTCCTCTTTGAATTGCGCTTTCAGAATCTTTTACACTCTAATCATGTTGCCAGGATAGTTATTAGTGAGTAAGTAAGAAAATAAGTCAGTAAATAAATAAATAAATCACATAAAATCATAGTGGAAGCCGTAAGAACAAATTGTACATTTTCTGGTTTCCCTCAGTTATGGTTCAACATCCCTGGATGGTGATAATAGGATTTTATTTCATAACTGAACTGTGAAATGGCTATTCTTGGAAATCCCTGGAAAATAAGAACTAGGAAAGAAAAACTTTGAGTTTGGGCTTGAATTTGGAATAGTGTATTTGTGTCTCACCAAACCCATTTAAAAACAACTTCTATGTCAGGAAGGTTACATATGACCTGCAGGACTTCCAAAGGCTAATGACTTGTTTTTCACTGGAGACTCATAAGTATGTGCTACAGAAAATGTGAAGGGAAATAGATCTTTTAGGACGGAAGGCTCTGATCCCAAAGAAGGAACATTCATTTTTTTCCATGTAACACACTGGATTTTAAGGCAGAAAAGAGTCCTTTCCCAAACTGTTTCTTGAGCACCTCCTAGGCCAATAGCTACGAGAGTATGGAAATGAGTCCAAGGGTGGGGTGGGGAGAAATAGGCTTCTCCTTCAGGGCTGTAGTCTTGCCATGATCCACTATGAAAAACGCTGGACATGGTCCTCATTTATAAGAACTACTAAACAAGTGTGTGCTGTCTTCCCCTTCTTTTTACTATTTGGTAGTTGGGGTATAAAGGTGACTGTTCAGTGTCAAGAAAGTCATCAAGTAGACTACTTCAAAGTTATTTACATAGTTGAGTATATGAACATCACAAGAATTTGTGGAAGGACGTTCTTTTCATTTTATACCATGCAGCTGAGCAGGGAAAACTATAAGGGATAAGGCAACATTCCTGACTTTCACTAGCATTTGGTTTAGGGCATGCTAGAGACACGTGTCTCCTTCCAGGCTAGCCTATACTTAAAATGAAAAGGAAGTGCTACCAAAAATAGTGCCACCAGGCAGACCATGTTATTTTAAATATTGTAAGTTTTACCTGGTTTTGAATTCTTAAGTTCAGTCTTTGAATTCACTAGATTAGTGAGATTTCCACATTAGCCAATGGTGAAACAAAGAAACAACAGAACAAAAATAAAGGCAAAATGAAAAAATTACTTGTATTTGAATATTTTAACTACTTGGCACAGAAATAACAAATTATGCTTCATCCTGAATTTGATTAACTGTGACAGGCAAGTTCAAGCTTTGACTGCCACTGGGCAAAGTTGTATGACACCAAACCACAAGGCCCGGTTGCTTTCAACGTTTGGTGATTGAACACCAAACAGTGTTGAAAGTTCTTTCTCATCTTGGGATGGTTCTTGATGGACACCTCACCCTGACAAGGAAAATTTTTTGGAGTTTTCCCAAAGCTTAAGAAGATAGAGTACAAAACTTTGTCGTAAGAGAAGGTTTCCCTCAGTTATGGTTCAACATCCCTGCTTCTGAAATTGTAGTCATATCATGAGATTTCCGTATGTTGATTCTTGAAGGAAAGGTAACCTTTTTGAGAGCACTGTTGAGTTAATAAGATAAAAATGAAGTCTGATGTTTGTGATAAAGAGAAAGTTCTGTTATTACTAATGAATGGTTGCCATTTATAATAAAGCATACCAAGAGTCCTCATATATACACACATATTTTGGTTGAGGGGAGCAGGGTTATTGAATGCAGAATTTGTAACTTATAGAATGACTTGGGATCAGTGTTTGAGACTTGTTTAGCCAGTTTTGATAATGACTGAATTCAACAGCAGACTTCAGAGTGTAGAACAAATTCCAAGTTTCCAAGTAATTTTGTGTATGTTGGCTCCATTGGAACGTGAAGAAATCTTTGCTCTTTTTTTTCAAGGAGCAGAGTTTTAGAGGAGGAAAGAAGTGTCACAAGGCATAAGAAGAGTTTGAAAGGCTCCAAGGGCACCTCCTTTCTGCTTCCGTGAGCAAAGCATGTAAGAGGTAGCCAAAGGTTGGCACAGGGATGTGTCAGTTGCAATGAAAGGAGTTCTTAAATAACAGAGTAAAATTTTAAGCAAATCCATGTAAATTGTCAGAGCATATCTTAGTCATCTCTATAGGGGTCTGTGATTTACTTAGTCTTATTTCTTGACTTTTTCCAAAAGTTTTTGCTATGAATATTTATGCCTCGACTTCATTTACTGACTGAAGTTCCACTCTGTTGGAATTATGCATCCCCGTAGTGCACCCAGGAAAGGTGAGCAGTTAGAGGTGAGGAAAGAGATTTCCTGACCTTTTAGAAATAGCGAGCTCCACCGGATTAAGTACAGCTGGAGCGAGGTTACTTGTGGGTTGGTGGAGCGTAATTACCTCAAAATTATCTCAGTGAAACAATTAGTGTGCCATAGATTCAATGCCAGATCTGCCATTGTTCTGAACTTTTGTTAAAGCATTTCCCTCCGTCCCCAGATTGGGCAATTTGTAATTCTTATGGTAGGTGCTAGTGAGGGACTACACATATTCTTGCTCTGACTGCAAACTTATTTACAGCTGGTGCTTGTCAAATGAGTTGTAAATTCTAAGGTGCTAAACTTGACGTGACGGAAGTGTTTCCTTAGTGATGGAGCGTTCACTAGATGAGTTTCCCAAGCCATCAGATGTGCAGACAACAGCGAAGCCCACTCTTATCATAGTCCTGGAGTGTTCAGGCTGAAGAGGCTGGACTTTTGGCTCTCACTCACCCACAGCTGGCTCTTTTAAAAACTGAGCTTTGGACAAAAGGGGCTCAAACTTGAACACACTGCAAAAGTGTACGTTTTGGGAAATCATTTCAATTTCCTCTTTGCATTTTTACAAAACTGCTTGAAGTGGAAGGGGCAGTTTTGTTTCATCGTATTTCTGTTTCTGACAAAATTGCGAAGGCATTTCTTAGGCTAAGCTACCGTCTAAACCTCAAGGATGGGTTCGTCTTGGCAGGGTGTTTGTTACGGCTACTGTTTAAAGGCAAGGTTTAAATTTTCCTTTAAAGAAGCTTCTAAGCAGCAATTTTTAAAATAGTTAAATAGGTTAAAAGTATGTGAGAAATCACGGTGAAATGGGATTATTTTTCAAAATTATTTTTTCTAAATTGATTCCATGCTATAAAGCCTGAAGGTGGTGTTTGTGGAGAGTTAGGGGAGGTTCCAAATGAAGTCAGATTTATACTTTATAATAGCAACTGTTTCCTTTACTCAGTAGAAGGAAAATGGTCTTTGTCTTAAGTAGTAAACAGATGCATGCTGATACATAAAGAGCTACTTATTCTGCAGCTTGAATGGAAATCAAGTAATACAAAAAGAGATCACCCCAAAAGGGGTTTGAAGGGTCGTAAATGTTTATAGTTCCTGAGTAAAATGGAACATAACATTATAAAATATATTTTTATTTGTTTTTACTATCTATTACAATGTAGTGAACAAAACAACATGGATGTGCTGCAAAGTCAACAAAAGTAGGAAAGAAAAATGACTAAAACACATAATTTCCTAGGAAAGGCGTTTATTGATACTTACTAAGTACCAAGTACTGTGTTAAGATCTCTTTTATCTTAGCTAAGTCATTTATTTTACATGGCCACCTTTTCAAGAGAGTAATATCATTCCAGGTCCCAGAGGAGATGGTTGAGCCTCAGAGAAGCAGAGAAGCTTGGAAAAGCCACACAGCCACACAGCAATGTGGCTGTGAGAGGAACATAGGTCTGATTCCAAAGTTACAATTTCTTTTCACCATTTCATTTAGTGAGCAGTTTTCTAAAGAAATACTGAAGAATACTGACAAAGAAAGAGACAGGATTCTGTTAATATTCATTATGAGAGTGCCGTGAGTTTGAGCCTGTTCCAAATAGAAAGGGAAAGATAGTAATATAACTTAAGTGTTTTTCTGAGAAGAAGGAGATGACCATATTTTTTGGTAGAAAAAATGGTCACATTTATGTGCTCAATTAATCTTAATGTTTAATTTGTTACCAGGACTAACTGACCTCGACTCAAGCATTAGTCCTAGGAAAACCTTTTCCATTTCTTCTTTGCTTTCATGCAAAACCAGCTTAAGTGAAGGGTGCAGATCTACTCCATCTTGTTTTTGTTTCTGACGAAAGTTAAATAGTATTTCTCAGGCTAAGCTACTGTTCAATGAAACTCCAAGATCAATGGCATCCTCATGTGCAATTGCAATCTTGCTACATTTTTACATTGTTGTGAGAATAAGACTTTGGCTTGTGTTTCAAAGTTATGACTTCTCCCACAAATTTCTCTGGCCTTTTTGTGGGTTTTTTTTTTTTTTTTTTTTTTTTTTTATTGTGTAGCAAGGCAGTGTGATAGAAAGTGTGTTGAATCTGAAGAGAAAGGCACACCATCTTAGTTGGGTTAGTCCTTTAGAGGCACGCCATGCTAGTCAGGTTAGTCCCTTGGTGGCCCAAGGCCTCTCTTCCCTCATCTGTCAGCAGGATGATCTAGAAAACCTGATTCAACCCTAAGTTCCATCACTGCTAGAAAATTTTACTTCCGGAGAATTTATTTGTGTGACCATATAATCCAAAATATTTTCATAAATTATAACTGAAAGCCTAACCACTGAAGGTTAGAGATTAGACTCTTTTTCATTATGCAGAGCCCATGCCTATTCTTTTTTGTTCTTTGATGAACTTTAATGGGATATGCTACGTAAATTTGGCACCAGTTATCTCAACGTGTTTTTCAGAATGATTTTTATTTAGACGAACTGAATTGAGAAGATCTACTCAGCACTTTTCTCTTCTGTAACAAGCACTTAAAAATTCAAGGTTTTCCTGAGGTTGGCAGGCTCATTATGTCGATATTATAAGTTCCACCTCCAGGAGGAACTAGAATACACCTTCTCAGTGTGAGACGGTGACAGTTCTTCTGCACTTCCCAACTTCTAAGTGACTTCAGATTTCATTTTGTTTACGCTCACTTTCTGATGAGCTCACCTAGTCTTATTTATAGCATTTATAATGCTGATGATTCCCACATTTTTGTTCCTAAACCAAACCTCTCTCCTGACTTTAGACTACCTCATTAACATCTAACTGTTTCCTAGACCTCTTTACTTGGATGCTGTTATGGGTTGAATTATCCCCCAAAAAGATATCTTGAAGTCTTAACCCCCAATACCTCAGGAGGTGACCTTATTTGGAGTCAGGGTCTTTACAGAGGCCATCGAGTTAAAATGAGGCCATTAGAGTGGACTCTAATCCAATACGACTGGTGTCCTCATGAAAAGGGGAAATTTGGACACAGAAACAGGCCACACAGGGAGAGGGTGATGTGAAGACACACAGGGAGAAGACGGCCATGTGGCTGGAATGATGCATCTGCAAGGCAAGGAATGCCAAGGATTGCTGGCAAACGCCAAAGCTCGAGGAGGCCAGGAAGGGTTCCCTCCCAGAGCCATCACAGGGTGTGCCAGCGCCTTGACTTCAGACTCCAGCTTCCAGGTCTGTGAGACCATACCCTTCTGTTGTTTTAAGCCACCCAGTTTTGGGTACTTTATACAGCAGCCTTAAAAAACTCACAGATGCCTAGGAAGCATCTGAAGCCTAATACGCCCAAACAGGGGTCTGGCCCCGGCCCCCTCTCCTGCCACGTCTCTGTCAGTGGGAACTCCATTTTACCAACTGCTCAGATGAAACGCTTCAGAGTCATACTTGATTCCTGTTTCCCTCTCATTCTCGTCATGCAATCTACCCTCAAAATAAAGTAGTTTATAGAATCTTAAGATACTATGAGTTGTGAGGTACGTAATTATAGTATTCGTCCCTAAAAAGAAAAAATCTCTGGCAATCTTAGGACTCAATGGTATTGCTTAGAATTTTTATTTTATACTTATTTAAAGATCTCCAAACTTATATAGACATAATTTTTTTTACCATATATTATTCTTGTTCATACAATAAAAGGAAAATGTATGCGAAGTAAGTTGGTTAAGGTTTCCAAAAATACCATCAACTTCACAACACATTTTGTAGATTGCTTTGACTCAGAGTCATACAAACACGTTTTTCCACAGAACATCATGCATGGTGCCATTAAGAGTAGTAGTGATGTGACACTCCATTTCCTGTGGATTTTAAACAGAAGCTGCAAACCTTTTATTGACCTGTGACTCAACTGGGGGAGGATAAAAACTCCAAACCAAGTGTGTCCATGTGCAGATAAATTACAGCTACGTCTCTATGCCTCCTGGCCTGCAGTCAT
Source organism: Equus przewalskii (assembly GCF_037783145.1). NCBI lineage: Eukaryota > Metazoa > Chordata > Mammalia > Perissodactyla > Equidae > Equus > Equus przewalskii. The sequence continues at coordinate 34,637,535 of NC_091844.1, forward strand.
GGTAAAAGGCAGTCTATCATAATAAGCTGCATCCCAATTTCAGAGGTGTTAAAATTTTTTGAAAAGAGGAATCTTCTTAAGACCCAAATATACATCTTCTCTACCACCATCCTGATGCAAGTCACCGTCATCTCTTGCCTGTCTGCTTCTTGCAGCCTCCTAATTAGTTCCCCTGTTTCTCTACTTGACTCTCTATATTCTATCTTCCATGTTGCAGGCCATGTGATTCTTTCACAAAGTGGATTCCATTTCCTTGAACACACCAAGTGTAATTCTAACTCAGGGCCTTTGCACTTGCTGGTCCATCTTCCCGAAATGCTCTCGCCCAGATATCCACGTGGCTCACCTCCTCATTTCTTCTGTGTCACTGCTCAAATGTTGCCTTCTCAGTGAGGTCTTTCCTCACTATCCCATTAAAAATTTCTCCCCCATGAATACTCTGTTTCCTTGTTTTAGTTTTCTCTAAATCACCTGTTACCATAGATATTATATAAATGTTTATCTACATGCATGTATAAATATTTATTTATATATGTTTACACAATATAGATAGCTAGATAGATAAACAGACATTTATTTCTGTGTTGTCTCCTCCCACCACAGAGTAGGCTCCAAGAGGACAGGGGTGTTTGTTTTTGTTCTCTGTGCCTATAACACTGACTTGTAGATCGAAAGTACAGAGAAAACATTTGTTAAATGAAAAAAATGTACTAGGCATGGGTTAAATATAGTGAGATAACTAACTAAATTGCCGTAGAATCTGATGACTAAGATAAGAGACACTGGGTATCTTTCCCTGGTTGTAAACTCAGTTCAGACTGTGACCGTGCTACAGACCTGGTGTTGGAGGAATAAATGATGACCATAAAATTCATCACCACCTGCTCTTCCCTGCTGATGGTTGTTAAGACTCTAAGGAGAAGAACATAGCGGAAAACCAGAAAAGAGTGCTACTATTTCCGGATATACTGGATTTCTTGCATGATGTTCAGAATGAGTGATGGGATGTCAGCAATCAGAGTGCTCCTGGCAATCAGAAACCTATCAGCCAGCGAGGACACGCCAAGGATCAGCTTTTCTAGGAAGGCTTGCTTGGTCCTCCAAGCTCACATCCTTCTCTTTCTATGGAGTCCCATGAGCTACAGAATATTGCCCACTTGATTCTACTACTTTTCTACAGGCAAATCTTTCTCTCCATCAATACTGCACATTTCTGAAGAGCAAGAACCTCAACATCCATCTATGGAGTATCTTCCACGGTCCCTAGCACAGAGCTATATCCATTTGGAAAGGGATAAAGTTGCAGGGAAAGTGGAATGTATTAGCACTTAATGAGGGTGTGAATTAGACAGGTCCCATAGAGGGGATGGGTTTTCACAGTGGTGAGACTTAGATAGGGTGTTTGAAAAGGTTACTTCTAAGAATCTCATTACATTGGAGGCCATAAGCTCCACGGGGAAGTAGTGAATGTCAATCAAATTAATTCCTGAGAGTTAAGTCTGTCCACACTTGTCTCCCATTTTAGGGAGTTGAGCTCAGGTAAAGGGACCTGCCCTCAGTTCATCTACACTCAGATGTACTCTGTAGGAGGCTTTAGTTTATGGTTATGGAGTAAAGTCGGGCAAGTATTTGACAAAATTCTATTTTGCTTTTGTTTGTAGCTGATTGTTCATTACAGGTGGAGCCAGCTTGATCAACACTATCAACCTTGATTCTAGCTCTAGTGAACTTCTCTTTTGCCTTCAGGCTGTACACTTAGAGAAATTTCCTAAAATTCTTCCTGAAACAAGCATGTAGTGGCAGCTGCTTATCTCTTTTTTAAAGATTTTATTTTTTTCCCTTTTCTCCCCAAAGCCCCCCGGTACATAGCTGTATATTCTTAGTTGTGGGTCCTTCTATTGTGGCATGTGGGATGCCGCCTCAGCGTGGTTCGATGAGCAGTGCCATGTCCACATGCCCAGAATTCGAACCGATGAAACACTGGGCCGCCTGCAGCAGAGCGCACAAACTTAACCACTCGGCCACGGGGCCGGCCCCGGCAGCTGTTTATCTTTAAGGCAGTTTGAGTCATTATCAAAACAAAACTTAAATGACATATGCTGTTTAATTTTTACTTTCCACTCTTAGTTCTATATTTTTATCTTGCTATTATGCATTTTATCCACTTTTCAAAATAAAAATAATATTGACATTTTTAGAAATTATAAACAAAATGAAATTTAAAAAATAAAGGGATTATTTGAGAGTCCTATCTGGCTGAAACCTTCCTACACAATTTCTTCTTTTATTCTGCAACCATATATTTACCTGATGTTCAGTGGTTGTACTGAATAGAGATCATCAATTTAAATAATTTATGTCCTTATAAAGGGATTGGATGATTTGTGATATGAAAAAAACGTTATTTTAATGGTTCAGCTGTGCAGTGACTGAACTCAAGATTAATGTGATCTTTGGAAAAGGAGATTGGCCAGCGCAGCTATTGTTTTATTTAGTTAAAAAACTTTAGAACTTGGTGTACTATCATTGCAAAGTGGGCAGTATCATGGTTACACAAATTCAGGGAGCGTTATTCACATTTATTGTACATGAATGGAATTCCTAGGGCAGTTGCCTCCTGACATTTACATAGAACACTATTTTGAATGGTACCTCTTCAAGTACTGCAGCCCTGAGGAACGTTGGGGTGGGTTTGCAGAATCAACTAGAGAGAACTGGAGGGGGAAAGTTTTCCAGCCATCCTGGAATCTATAGATAGTTCTCACAGATGCTACCATCAAATCCATGATTCTTGCTTGCAATGTTAAAATAAGCTAAAGACAAACACAAATAAGAAAATCATTAGATTCAAGATTGAGCAAACATGATAAAAATTCTTTTCAATGGAAAGGTTTTTTACATTTTAAAGTAAATACCGAAAAACCAGGTAGTATTACACAAAAATAAAAGCAAAATATCTACTTAACCAATAAAATGATAAAGTGAATAAAGGTTAGTAAAAACAAGATCAACTAACAAGTAGCAAAGGCGTAAAACCAAAAAGTAATTACATAATTTATTATTTAATTAAAAAATAGAACATTGGTCAGCTCACGGTTCCAGGAATCTCCTAGACATTAGACTGGAGGCTAGAAGGAGAAGTGCCCCTACCCAGAGAGTTCTTGCAGGTCTGGTTTCCTTTTCCTGTCCCGTGCATCTTTTTTGCTCGGCACATCAGGAAATGCCAGGATGGGTGAGGAAGCACTGAGGACTTCTGCCAGATCTATTTTAATTTTATATGTACATGTATATTTTATATGTACATGGATTCTTCTCATGACTGTGAGACCCAGGCTTTTGAAACTCAAAAGCCCAGAATTGAAAGAGAAGAAGTATTTGACAAAGCTCAGTGATGTTTGCAAGAATACATGTGATATGATAAAACTCTCAATAAACCAGGAATAGATGGGAACTTCCTCAACCTGATGAAGCGAACTATAAAAAGCTGTAGCAAACAACATATTGAATGCTGAAACACTACAGGAATTTCCTTTTAAGATCAGGAACAAGACAAGAGTGTCCACTCTCACCACTTCTACTCAACATAATGTTAGGAGTTCTAGCCAGTTGAATAAGGCAAGAAAAAGAAAGAAAAGTCATCCAGATTGGAAAGTAAGAAATAAAACTCTCTTTATTAGCAGATGATATAATAGTCTATGTACAAAATCCTATGAGATCTCCTAAAGAGCCACTGAAATGAATACATGAGTTTAGCATAGTTGCAGGTTATAAAACAAGACTCAACTGCATTTTTATAGACTGACTACAAACAATCAGAAACTGAATTTTAAAAATTAATATTATTTATATTAGCATAAAAGTATGAAATATTTAGGAATATATCTGACAAAAGATATGCAAAACCTATACACTAAATATATAAGACATTGCTAAGAGAAATTAAAGAAGATCTAAGTAAATGGAGAGATATACCAGGTTCATAGATTGAAAGATTCAATATTACAAAGGCGTCAATTCTCCCCAAACTAATCTATAGATTCAAAACAATCCAAAGCAAGTCCTAGCAAGATTTTGTATAAATTGGTCGACTGATTTTTAAATTCATGTAGAAATGCACAGCACCTAAAGTGGCCCAGACAGCTTTGAAAAAGATGAACAAAGTTGAAGAACTTACAGTGCCTAACTTCAAGATTTATTCAAAAGCTATGGTGAATGTGATGTTGACATCAACATATACAAATAGATCATTGGAAAAGAAGTAAGAAACCAGAAATAGATTTATACATACATGGTCAATTTTTTTTCAACAAAGGTGCAAAGACAATTCAACAGAGAAAGGATAACTTTTCAACAAATGGTGTCAGAATGACGATATCTATTTAGAAAAAAAATAAATCTTGGGCCAGCCACAGTGGCCTAGTGGTTAAGTCTGGCACACTCCACTTTGGCAGCCCAGGTTCCCGGTTCCCAAGCATGGACCTACATCACTCATCTGTCAGTGTCCATGCTGTGGTGACAGCTCACGTACGAAAAGAGGGAGATTGGCAACTGATGTTAGCTCAGGGCAAATCTTCCTCAGCAAAAATAAATAAATGAATCTTGATCAATACTATTCATTGTACAAAAATATTAACTCAAAATGGGTCATAGACTTAAATGTAAAACCTAAAACTTCTAGGAAAAAAGTAGGAGAAAATCTTAGTGAAATTGTTTTAGGCCAAGATTTCTTAGATATAGCACTAAAATATAATCTGCTAAAGAAAAACTTGAGAAGCTGGATTTCATCAAAATTAAGAAATTCTCTCTTTAGAAGACACTGTGAATGAAAAGATAAGACACAGACTAGGATAAAATATTGCAAATCATATATCTGATAAAGAGCTTGTATCCACAATATACAAAGAACTCTCAAATTCAATAGTAAAAAATCAAACAACTCAATAAAAAATGGGCAACAGATTTGAACAGACATTTCAGCAAAGAAGACCTACGGATGACAAAAACACATGAAAATGCTCAACAACATTAGTCATTAGAGAAATGCAAATTCAAGCCAAAATAAGATACTACTTTACCTTTTAGGATGGCTAATATTAAAAAGACAGATCTTACAAAGGGTTGGTAAGAATGTAAAGCAACTGGAATTCTCATACACTGCTGGTGAGAATGTGAAATGATACAACCATTTTAGAAAAAAGTTTGCCAGTTTCTTAAAAAGCTAAACATACTCCTACGGCACGACCAGCCACGCCCTTCCTAGGCAGTTACCCAGGAGCAATGAAAGCCCATGTCTAGACAAAGACTTACATGTGAATGCTCATAGCAACTTTATCTGTAATAGTTGAAAACTGGAAACTTACGAGCCTATCATCGGGTGAATGAATTGACAAGCGGTGGTATATTCATACAAGGGAACAGTACTGAGTGATAAAAAGTAGTGATACATGCAACAACTTGGATGAATCTGGAAATAATATGCTGAGTGAGAGGAGCTAGAGAAAAACGAATACACACGGTATGATTCCATCGATATAAAATTCTAGAAAATACAAACTAATCTATAGTGACAGGGAGCACATCAGTGCTTTTCTGGGCATTGGTGGGGGATAGGCTAGGGGGTGGGACTGGAGAGGGGCAGGAGTGAGAAACTGCGAAGGAGCATGAGGAAACTTTTGGAAGTGATGGATATGTTCATTATCTTGATTATGGTAATGATTTCACAGGAGTCAAATATGTCAAAAATTATTATATTGTACACTTTGAATATGTGCGGTTAGTTTTGTCATTGATACCTCAACAAAGCTGTGAAAATTTTATTTAAAAGTATTTAATTAGAGGAGTAGTATGTTCAATTTATTCAGTAAATGCTGATTGGATTCTAACTAAGGATCAGGTTTTTTTAAAGTGAATTTTAGAAATATTATCAAGGCTGATTATGTGCAGATAAACTTGAAGTTGAAGAAACTAGTAAGGGAGTAAGTAGGAAAAAAACATAGACTCTGGAGTTAGAAGGGCCTGGCTCAAATCCAGGCTGTTCCACTTAACAGCTGTGTGACCTTTGGAACATTAGCTAACTTCTCTGAGCTTCAATCATTTCATCTGTAGGAGAAGAAAGCACCTATTCTGGAGTCATCACAATGTTTAGAAATCATGTACATAAAGCATCTTGGGTAAAGCAGTCACTCCTTATAGGAGAGATACTAAGAAATAGTCTTTCTTAATAAATGAGAAAGACATTGTTCAGACATGAGGTTATAGAGGCCAAACTAGGGAAAGGAGACCCAAAATGAAAGGTGAAAGTACTTTGGATTTTATATAAAAAGACTAGATTTGGTGACTAGTTAGGTTTTAGAAGCACAGAAAAGGCAAGTATCAATAACTAGAAGATCGATATCTGCATCACTAGAAGCTTCTAGTGATCAGGAGGGAGGAGCAAGGTCTGTAAGAAGATGATGAGTATAGTATTGGCTAGTATATATCCACGTAGATAGGTCCTGAAAGTGGTTTTTGATGCACGTCTGAAGTTGTCTTTTACACATTAATAGTGAAAGCCTCACTGGCTTCTGTGTTGCTGGAAAGGATATCAAAGTTCTGTGTTGGACCCACCATTGACCAGGGCTGGAGTCCCTGGGAAAGGTGCTCCCCTGCCGGGCCTGCTGGAGACTAGAATCACCATATGCCACCGCTGCTGCAGCAGCCTCCAGCAGCGGTGAGTGACCGCTGCACTGTAGGAGCCAGGAGAAGGAGCTTCTTTCTCACTCCTGCTTTCTGACCTCCCCAGGTGCGCCTACTGACCGAGTCTAACAGCAAGCCAGCCGGCAAGTGGGTCCAGGGAAATGAGAGTTTGCCAACTGGCAGCCCTGGCAGCATAGGGCGGAAAGTAAGAGTGCAGGACTGAGAGGCGACAGGTAAATAACCAGCACAGTGTCTCCAGAAACAACCGCAGAGCGAGAACAGGGATGAAGCAGGAAATTGAAGCAATGGAGAAAGAGGAATGGTTAGAAAGAAGTGAATCAGGAAAATTAGGTGCCCCAGAAGTCCAACTGAGGATGATTTCGAAAAGGCGACGCTTTTGGTGGTGTCCAGTGCTAGAGAGAAGGCAAGGTCTAACAGGAGGCCGATAGATCTGACAATTAGCTGACCTAATGACCTTGAAAATCTAGTGTTAGTTTCTCCACTGTTGTAGGAGCAGATGCCAGATTTCAGAAAAGGCTGAATGTCAGGATGTAAGTTGGTGGGCTTAAACTACTCATTGTTGAAGTTTAGCAGAAAATGTGAGAAAGCAACAGACATATCTTTCTCAGAAATTGAACCTTAATAGAGTGGTCAACTCATTCCCCTTTGCCCAGAACTGTCCCAGTTTTAGCTTGGAAAGTCCCTGGTCCCAGGATCCCCTCAGTTCCAAGCAAGCCAAGATGGCTGGTCAGTCTGGCCCTGAAGGCCTTAGAGGATGTTCACAAATGAGCTATATTCAGACTCCAGAAAAGGATGCAGAAGATTTTGTTACTTGAAAGTCCTAATGTATTTCCAGAATAACCACTGTTTTGCTCCCCAATTCACTAATACATAGTGCAATCATTCCACTTGACTTTCAATGTGATTCTTCTCCACCCAGGTCTCACCCTCTTTAGTCCGTCTGCCAGCCACAATGGCATCCCAAGAGAAGTATTCTCCTACTTGGCTTTTCAAGCTCAACCTTTTCATGACACCCCAGTTAATTAATATCTGCCCTGGGTCAGCCTGGAGGAAAACGCATTGAGCTTAGAGATTTCCATTTTAACATTGAACCCCAGGAAGGAGCGAGGCAAATTTATACCAGTGGGTCTAATTGCTAGAAAGGTAATTCTGCAAAGATGGAAATCAGCGGCAAGATTAACACTGCTATACCGGCTTGAGTGCCCTGGCTAACAGAGAGAAAATAATGTTTCAATTAAATGAAAGGATACTGAATTAGGTGGATTACTCAAGAGACTGGTAATGGAATACAGAGCCTTTCACCTCCAGGTCACCATTACTAATCTGGTCCAAGGCAGTTCTAGACCATAGTTTTGAGGGGCTGATGGCTCACCCCAGCCCTTGCTGTCTGCAGCACTTGATGAACTGGTCTCCCAAAGCACCTGCATCAGCCTCAAAGGTCACTGTGGTTCATGGAAGATGGCAGAGGAAGCAAAGCCTCCTCTTTGGAGAGGAGGGGCTGGCCATGAGGATAGCCCAGGGCTAAGGCAGACAAGGTACCTGCTACAGGGACATTGGGATGGGAGAAAGGATTCAAAATGGGGAGCCACACCGAGGAGGGAAATTATGCTTCAGCTCTCAGAGGAGGGAGTTAACTCTTTCACCTGAATTTAGAGTTGGGATGGAAGTAAAAGTGGTGACTAAGGGTTTGTTCTTTGTGTGTATCGGGAGCGGGTGGCAAGGAAGGAGGAGATTTGCATTAGAAGTCAAAACTTGGAGGTCGGAACACAAGCAAAACTGAATCATGAAATCACTTGTTATCGCCCACGTTTGAATACGTCCCAGGGCTTATCTTATTCCACAAAATATTACCAGGGATGGATAAAGTCCAATGTAAGATTAGCTTAATTCCTGATGCCAGTGTAACAAAAATCCTCCCCTATACTGGAACCCATATGTCAGCTGGGGTCTCCCTGCCTTTTACGATCTAGATAAGATTGTCTCAAACTTTACATTCCATAACTTGTGGGAGTCTAAAGGAGTCCCCGAGACTTCTGCATATTCTCAGAGGTTGTATTCTCTTGGTTACCTCTGGGTCTAAATTCCCACTTTTCCTGAATTAGTTCAGTGTGTGGGTTATCTTGCCATTCCAGGCCTGCTGTGGCCAAGAGGATCTAAATGAGAAACTCAGCTGCTTCCTCCGTCTCCACAATCATTGTATTATTCCAAGATATTTATGTGCACTGAGACTTCATTCAAAATGGGATGTGAGGTATGGAGGGAGGAGGATGTTTCTATAGCAGCAACACAGACCACAAATGGGGACAGTCCCTGATCTTAAAAGTCTCAGAACACCCCAGTACCACGGACATTTTCCTGTCCCCTTCACTCTAGTCTGTAACCCAGCCTGTTACTACCCAGCTGCCTCTCTCTTTTCTTCTTGACCCTCAAGATTGCCCCAGAAACCCCACATTCTTCTTATTTCCCTTGCAGTTCTCACTTTCAAAGTCTCTGGGACCAACTCATTGAGCCTCTCAGGAATACAAAAGAGCCTCCAGGTCAGGAATCCACTCTCCAGAGTGGGCAGGCTGGGTTTTAAGAAACATTTTTCTTTTTTTTCTCTCCCTACTATAGTAATATACCAAAGAACTATTTCAACAATCGCTCAAGAAAAGGAACTTCCCGGTTGAGTGCAATGTCTTAGAAGATAAAAGAGAAACACGGGCATGTAGTAGTATTCAAATATGCATTTGCTGATTGAGTTCCCCCAAGTAGAAGGCGAAACTAGAATTCTGGCACCTTAATGAGGATTTACAACATGGAACACCGATGGAGGAGGGAAGGGCGGTGGTTGTGTTAATAGACATGAGCAGTTCCACCGTAATTCTAAATTTGCGAACCAAACTTTCAATAAAGACAGTTTGGGGAAATTTGGCTCGAGAGGGACTGCTTAGGGTCTGAGTGCCTTGGAATGTGTTTCTGATGCTGGAGAAAAGAAAAGATTTGTTATCTTACCACAGACTGCGGGTACAGCATCACCAGTGTTGGAAAAATCTATGGGCTCCAAAGTTGTTTTCTAGAAGTGTGATAAGAATATAGTTTTTCAGTTTTCTATTAAATGTTATAGCAACGTACCCATTAAGCAAAAGATATTGCTTAAAATACTTTACTTCTCATCTAACTCAAACCTTCATTTTACAGGTAAGGAAACTGAGGACCTGGGAGGTTCATGGTCCTGGGGCAGGAAGGGGGGGGGGGGTTCTCTCCTTGTCTGCCTGTGTTACTATCCCCTGGGTCTCATGCATTAATGCCTTGTAGATTTATAAGAGCAAAAATGATTTATGCATCCTGGGAAATGACAATAAGGAGAATTTTTTAAACATATGTTTAAGTGTTCTATACTCTTGATTTGATGGGACATGTAAGAGAGCAGGGGAAAGTTGACCTATAGATCATCGGGCTAATCCAGTTGGGCCAAATAAGACAGCTTTTCATTAGCTGGGTACTTTGGAGTGGCTGGGATATTTTTATTCTGGTAATGGAGAGATAGATATGGCCTCTGGGAACAGTTGTTGGAAATTGTACTTTCTCCAGATGCTCAATTTGGGTGCGGGACAGATTGGTTTCAAGGCCAAGAGCAACAAACATTACCACAAGCCCACTGGTCAGAAAGCCGAGGATCTTCAAAGGTCTGGAGGCTTGCCACGAGACCCTTGGGGTTTTGTCATTAGTCTCTACAGCAACCTTAAAATTCTTTGGACAGCAATAGCCTTCAAAGTCGATGGTCAGTAGAGCTTGCTCAGGCAGGAGCGAGCCATGGCTAGTGGGTGATTAACGCCCCACTCCCGACACTCGCTCCATCAGGCTGCAAGACAGGCATTTGGTGAAAGGTCAGTCATTTCCCTAATGGTTCCCTAGCACTCAGTGGGAGGTAATAGACTTCCTCCTGCCCTGATTGCTACTTACTGGCAGAAACGGGATGAATAGAAAATATCTGGTCCTGATAACTGGTAATGTGCACAAAGCTATCTAATACTGTTTTTTCTTGAATGAAATTTTTCAAAAGCACACTTGGAAATCTCAAGTTTGGAGGTGGGCAGAGTAAGTCAAGACAACAGAAATTTCTTGTATTGGCAAATATAAACATCAACGTCAGCAATAAACTTGCATTAAGGGTCCACAACTTGGAAATAGAGATGTAGTATGGAGAGTGTAGACAGTTCCTACCCACATATGGATAGCAGGTCTAGGGGAAATGGACTATACGCAAGTCCACAAGAAATAGACTCTACATGCAGCAAAATATGCACTCACAAAATGTGTCATTCTAGTGTCAGAAAATGCCAGCAGAAAATTGCCCTCTTCCCTGTCTGACTTTTGTATGCATCAATCCCTGGCTTATGGTATCTAGACAACTGCCTTAATTTGGGAAAAATCTGAATTCCAGAATTTGCTGGAAAAGAAATGCTCTTTTGCTAGTTTTAAGCAATACTTCTCTGTGTATGTCAGTAAACTCATTTGTAATTTGAATTTAAAAAGTAAGTTGTTTGTCTTTAAACATGGATTTACTTAGTTTTATTATACCAGGCATTTTGTAATTGAATTTAAATTCTTTTTTTTTTGTTGAGGTAACACTGGATTATAACATTATATAAATTTCAGGTGTACATCATTATATTTCAATTACTGTATAGACTATGTCACGTTCACCACCCAAAGTGTAATTACCATCTGTCGCTGTACTCGTGTGCCCTTTTACTCCTTTCACCCTACCCCACCCCTTTTATTAATTTACTTTTCAGTGATGTGAAAATAGGTCTCAGCCTATTTCTTAACCTAAAATACATCAATTACACTGAGTTTTCTACTCTCTCTCAGTACTTTCACTGAACTTCTAAATAGTTTTTATCTTCCAACTTGACATTTTTTCTTTCTTTTCTTAGTTGTTTTTTGTTTGTTTGTTTTGCTTTTTTGAAGGACATCTTAAAATTCAATTGAGATGAGTTAAATGTAGAATGTTAAAGCCAATTGTGAGTTGGCTGGAAGTGACAGACAGTTGATGACTTGACAGATGTAATAGGAGATCTCCCTCACAAAGAGCATGTGTTTTTTCCAGTTGTTCCCATTATGAAGATGGCAGATTTCTATATAATGTACTTATTTTATAGGCAGGACCATAAGCTGAACTGATGGACTAGTGCTTTCATCATTGTCAAGTCACCACAAATGTGCCCCTAAAAAGAGGGAAATAGCCCTGCTGGATTAGTTTGAAGGAGAGGCTGACATGTGATTAGTACTGGGTCTGGTCTGATGGCTAAGTGTAGTAAATGCTGGGACCTAGTCTGTTGCAGTAATGAATGTCCAACACATGAAATGGTTGCATTAACACTCTTAGGCTATTCCTTGAACTCCATCACTTATCAGAAGCCTAGGGGGAAAAGACCACTGCCTGCTAGGGATCGCAAACATTAGCACTCACACACGTACACGTGTGACCAAAACATTTTGGTCCATGAATTCCTCCAGAACAGAGCTCCTGTTTTGTGTGTGTGGAATATATTTCATTCATCTCAAAGGTCAGAGGTGTTGGAAAGAGTGTGGGGCTGAGACTCAGAAGATCTGCATCCCGTCTGGCCCCGCTAATAGCTGGGTGTGACCCTACGTTTGGTAGAGTATACAGCTCCATGGGGTTGCATCTATGACACAACTACTGGGAGAGGGAAGGTGTTAGTGCCTGGGAGGTAGAAGCTTTTAATTCCCCTTTTTGGCTCTTGGTTTGTCACAAAAAGATGTTCATCAGCCCAAGCCCTCCCATGTGCCTCTCTCTTTCTCAATTTCGCCACCTTCAAATCCTTCCTTTGTTATCTATAAACACAGAATTCTAAAGTGATAGGCTTTCGGGATATATTGCACTAATACATCATCAGCATTGTCATTATGATGTATTAACACAATGCATCATCATAGACCTGTCAGAGCCATGATTTATGACTCAAAAACGCGTTGTGGTGTAGCGAGGCTTCAGGGATCCCATTGACTGAATGCCTGTTTATTTTTACACTTAAGGGCTTTGAAAGTAAGCTTCAGACTACTTTTCTGCAGAGGAGAACTAAGGGAAGACTTTGAAAGGAGGACTGCATTTCAAAACACTGAAGGGGCCAGTGGGTCACACTTAAGATATAAAGGTTTATGTTTTCCCAGACCACTTTAAGTTCAGAATCAAACTTCCACACTGCGAGTCATTTGGCTCCTGCTGGAAGAAGCCAGCCCTTTCCATGTCTTTCTACTCCTCTATTTAAAACTCCCTTAATAGTTAAGTGTGCAAGGTGTGGTAAGAAAGGTACACATTGGAGGCTTTCTTTTACTGCCAAAAGTAATAAGGATAGTGTTATATTTTATGAGAGTAATAAATGTGATCATGCAAGGAAAATTGGCTTGCAAGGTAGCTGGGTGCTGGCATTACACTTTTTCTCTTTTTGAGAATTAAGTTCTTTCATAATGTCCTCAACAAAGTATTAAGCACATGTTGCATGGATAGCGTTGATAGTGCCAAGAGAAAGGCAAAAGATGTGGAGCCATTGTAGAGAAAGAAAAAGAAGATACAAAGAGAATTAAAGCAAGCTAAAAAAACAATATTGTATCGTTCGAATTGTAACTTCCCCATGGAAATGATTGAGATGGAAGAAGATTCCTCAGGAAAGGCTTCTGGAAAAAGTGAGTCATGGGGCAAAGTTGGAAGGACAGACATTAGGGAAGAGATAAGAGGGACATCTGACTTCTTCCTAACTCTTGGATGACAATTCTTTCCAGAATGTACTTTCTTTCACTTGTTCGCCAGAGCCTGGTTTCTTAAGAACCGAGGCAATGTGAAAAAGTCTGCTAGCTTGGATTGACGCATTCTTCTAGCCTTCTCTGCATAGCCCACCTCCACCTTTCAATTTGTCTAGCCAGCATCATTATCATTTACATGAATGACAAAATCTGTAACGATGAGAAAGGGAGAAAGTGCATTTGGCCAAGTGTTCTCTTATTATCAGAGCAGAGGACCTGGGGCACAGCCCCAAACTTGGCAGGTCACAGCAAAAGTCACCTTAAGAATATCTGTACACTATGACACACTTTTTTTATTGCAAAAAATGCTTAATGTAATTACAGCCAGGCCTGCTTCCTCAGGCTTAATTCATCCTCATGTCTGGGGAACAGGAAATGTAACTAGTAAAGAATTCACTAACAGGAGAGGCAGAGAATTGCCAAGAGTTTGTTAATCTGAAGGTTTATTTTTTTATCCAAATATAAAGGGAGTTTGCAAACTGGTTCAGATTAACCAGGTCAAGTTGTATATTTTATTAACTTTAAAAAGTTTTTTAAAATCCTTTTCACATTAAAAAAAAAGGGCATAGAGTTAGACAGGGAGGTGGGGGTGAAGGAAGTTTGTGTGCTTAATAAAAGTTATAAGGAGAGATATGTCAGCTGCTTAATTTCCACTTTCTGGTTTCGGCAAGAAACAGCTGCAAAATGTCTACTCTAACTCAAGTCTTTTTATGACTTTTACTAACTTATTCAAAAATGCTTTTTATTGATTTTCTGAGGAATGTCACCACAGAGATCTCCATGGAGAGAAGAAAGAACATATTTGAACACTTTATGCGTCATTCACCAGCATAGATGAGTCAAAAACTGAAAGATAATTTGGTTATTGGCTTCAGGCCTTTCTGCTGGTATATAGAAAAGCAAAATTACTTTGTTCCCTGTATCCACCACACTATAACCATTGAAATGGCTGCTGTGATTAAAATTCATCAATGAGAGCTACTATCCCAAGACACCACTTAATCTCCCTGGCATGCATTCAGATATCTTCATGAGCTAGCCTTTCTTCACCTCTCCACCAGTATCTCCCACAATTTCCATGCCTTAAATCCCAAATTCTTGCCATGATGAACTATTGACTGTCCCAAACCTGGTCAGCCTCTCTCTTGTCTTCAGGTCTCGGGCACACTGTTCCCTCCATCCTTCTTGCCCCAGCTTCTCACATTTTGTCGGGCTCTCTCCTCACCTTCTAGGTCTCAACTTGAGCATCCCCTTTCCCAGGATGCTCTCCTCATCGCCTCAGGTCAGGGGCTAGCTGCCTTATCTCCGTGCTGTCATGTCAAAACACGCCTGGATGACTGAATTTCTCACAGTCCTGATCACACTGGAGTGGAATCCTCATACTTGTGCTTGTGTCCCTAACCAGACAATTGGCCCTTCAGGTTCGGACTGTATCTGAACCTCAGTTATATCTCCCAGTATCTAGCATGGTGCCTGGGATATTCAGCCTAATATAAATATGTGTTGAATAAACAAGCACAAATAAATGAATATTGTAGTAATATATGGATGCCGTAACCTGCTGCAAACCTCACATTAAGTCCCATGGCTTTGTAAATATTAAATTATTTTAAGCCCTTTACACGTTAGCAAGATCCCTCATCTTCATCCCATGCAAAGCCTTGAAGCCTGGGACACAGCAAGTGCTACTTAAGTACCTAAAGATTGATTAATTAGTACAAGCTCTTTGTGCACAATGGAGTAATTGATGTCTTTGTTATGCAGAACCTGAGACCACGCCTAGCCTAGTGCCCCAGGGTGCTGCTGTTTGTGTCAAGCTGGAACTCTTTATAACTGAAACATTAAAATTCTTTTTTAAATTTTTTTTCAGTTAAGCCAACTTGGACATAGGCTCCTTGGGCATTCACTGTCTTGATCAAAAATTGGTTCATCATAAAGAAGACTTTGGTCAAGTACAGGGTTTTCTTAAGAGACACAAAAAGGCCCAGTTGTCCCTTTTTTTACCTCCCTTAAATTGGCTGGCCGGAAATGTCTTATCAGCATTTACCATTTGAGCTGAAGGCTTTGATCTCCATAAAAATGTCGATAGCCCTGGCAGAGAGGTGCTGGGTCTGCTTACTCACCAAGACCCCAACATCAGCAGCATCACTCCAACCTCTCTTGAAAGTTCTTAGGTCTATTTGTATCTTGATTAAGACCCTTGGTCCCCTGGAAGGCTAGTCAACTTATCCAGTAGCAGGCAGTTGTGTTGGCAAAGCCGTGATCACACAGCACCGCCCAGCAGAGAGCAGAATTTGAGCTGGCTAAGATTTGACATGGGGGAGGATTCTCAGAGAATGTTGGACCATTGTCCTGAGCATGATGCTGTGGAAGCCCATGAGCATCTAGGGAGCAGCCTGGGGATACTGATGCCTGGAGTAGTCATGGGAGCAGACCCTCATGAAGGCAGAAAATGAAGAAAGTGGAGGGAGAGGAGAACCAGACACAAGCTGCACAATTTTTACAATTTTTCTTTCCAACTATGCCTTGACCAGAGGTGGCATGTGGCAAATAAAGCAATGCTAACCCTGGTAACTGCCTTCAGCTAACCTAATGGTATTTTAGGAGCTCAGTGGAAAAAGTGGGGACGTTGAAATCAGAAAGATTCAGGCTTTCTTTAGTAATTAGGTGATCTTGGACAGGTCATCTCAAAGACTCAGTTTCTTCCTCTATAAAATGGGAATTACAATGCATACCTTATAAGCCATTCTGAGGATTGAAAGTAGTGTATGCCTGGTGTATCGTGGGGGCTTAGTTGGTTTCCTTCCCCTTTAAATAGGATTGCAATGCCTTTCAGTTTGGCATCTAATTCAGAGCTATCATTACCACTGACCAATAAAATGCTCTCAGAGCCTTTTTATATATCAGGAGAGGAGAAATAGGGCATGTCTATAATTGAGGCCTCCTAGATTTGGAGGTGTCTGTTGCCAACACTGTAAGTCAGCTCTATCTTCCTTATGTCAAAGCCATAGGAAGAAAAGTGTGAAAATTCGGTCAAT
Source organism: Equus przewalskii (assembly GCF_037783145.1). Lineage (NCBI taxonomy): Eukaryota > Metazoa > Chordata > Mammalia > Perissodactyla > Equidae > Equus > Equus przewalskii. The sequence continues at coordinate 34,654,079 of NC_091844.1, forward strand.
TAGTGGTAAGTTCTATCTCCAAATATCCAGTTATTTAGCCCTGTGGGACAAACAGTATGAGACTTGATGACTTTTTCATTTGTCACCCGCATGGCTTGGCCTTTTAGAAGTATAGTTATCAGTATAGATACCAGTGTCATTTCGAGTCTTCAGGTTTTCTGTCCTCATCAATCCAGATCATGGGTCAAACAACTGACTCACTCTGTTCCCCAAGGAGCTCCAGGTGTATCCCTTTGTTAATATTCTAATGAGTCTTTTTGCTCTATCTTGGAGTAGGATTCTTTAAAAAAGAAGGTTTTAAACGAATTTAGATTTCTTTAAACAGCAATTAATCTATTTTTCTAACTTCAGCTGTACCACTTTAAAATTCCCTGAGTGATGCTATTTTTCATTAATACCACTGGATTTAAACTCATCTGCTACTTTCTCAGCACGTTTGAGATGTCTCCTGCCAAATTACATATAGAATTGCCAACAGTCAAACAGGCTTTTTCAGGGATGAGTCAGGGAGAAATGAATTGAAGACTTTCAGACCTGAAGGGACCTCAGATTAGCTAGCCCAATCCTTCATTTGACAAATGAAGTTGAGACCCAGAGAGAAGAAATGATTGGCTCAAGGTCATGCAAGTAGGTTATGGCAAAACTGGGCTAGAACCCAGCTCTTCCAAGTTCAGTTTCCTTCCTGAAAGATTTGAAAGAAGTAATAGCTAACAGAGTCATGCTGGGCTACAGAAGGAAATGGGGACATGGGGTGCATCAAGGACATTGGCAGCAGGTTCAAAGAACATAGGCAAGTCCTTCCTTAATAAGTAATAGTGGGCTGGAAAAAGGAGAACAATAGACAATTCTAGAATTCTTATGATCTCTTGCACTAGTGCAGTGGTTCACAATTAGGGGTGATTTTGTACCCCAAGAGATATTTGGCAATGTCTTGAGATATTTTTGGTTGTTAACAACTGGTGGGGGGATGGTGCTACTAGCTTCCGGGGAGGCCAAAGATGTTGCTAAAGATCCTGCAGTGCAGAGGACAGATGCCCACAACAAATAATGATCTGCCCAAAAATGTCCATGGTGCCAAGGTTTAACGTTCCTGGGCTAATGGTTCTCAGCTTTATCAGAACCCATTTCTACTCATTAAAACTCCCTTTACTATCCTAAAATGAAATCATAGGAATTATTTGCCTACATTTATAACTAAATACAAAGGAGAAATAAAAGTAAAATAGTTTAGAAGAAAATTATCTATAGCATGTAAAATTCAGAGACAAGTACACTAGAAGGTGCTTATGCTTAGTCATTAAATCACTAAGAACGCTATATGTGGAGGGCTGGTGGTGGCACAATTAGCACAAATGATTTTGCTGCCAGTGACAGGGCTTGCTAAAATGGTGAACAAACCTTCATAAAGCTTTGAACAAAAAGTCAAATCTCTAAGTAATTTTAGTGTCAGTACATATCAAAACTCTGCAAAAGACACATTACGCTTATTTGTAAAACAGAGTCTAGTGGAACATCCAGAAATCCTGCAGGTCGTGGGTAATCACTTGCTCTGCAGGACCCTCCAGCTCAATGTAGGACAGGAGCGTCTCTGGCCCCCATCCAGTGATTGCCGGTAGCACACCCCAAACATTTTAACAATCTAAACCCGTCTTCATAAATTTCTAAAATGTCTTCTAAGACAGTGCTTTCTCCTTTGAGCACCACCTAGTTAGATAACAATGTCAACGTACATATAACATAAGTAAATTTAATAATCAACTTGAATGTAAAGTAGCTTTTTAAAAAGTTACTTTTATGCAGTAAAAATGGAAATTGCTACTCATTCCCTTAGGTTACAATCAGAATTCCTTTGGTAGGCCGTTCTTTAGTTTTAACAGAAAGCCAGATTGACTCCGAAAACTTCCTGGGCCCATTCTCTTTTTTCTTTCTTTTTCAAAAATCTCACGTCACCTATTTCACAATAATAAAGAATGGTGGCTTCTCCAATGATGCTATTTCCAAATATATATATTTTTTCTCTAAAAAGGTCTTTATTTCTAAATGAAAGAACTTCAGATTTTATTTTTGATTAACTTCACAAGGCTTAGTTATGAATACAAAAAGCAAATCAAAACAAATATCAACAACAAAACCATCCACTTTCTGAAAAACTGTTTCTTCAGCGAGTGATGAACATAGAATAGATGGGTGTGTGTGTTCTAATAGTGCAGGGGAGAGCTATATTTCCATGCCATAATAAGATTTTACGACAGCGCAACCTCAGAAGCTGATTAACTTCTGTTTCTCAAGCCAAGACATCATTTAAAAACACCAAATTGTTACTGATTCTCAAATTCTTAACTGATGTACAAATTGGAAGATTTAAATGGTCATCTCATACTATCCAAAGAAATGAGCTGGTGAAGGAAAATATTTTCCGGGTCTTTTACTTACTCTTTACTAGATTAGATTTAAATCTTATTAAAAATAAATTATTGATAACATCTTAAACCGTGGCCCAAACATATATGTGTGGTCTAATGTAGAGAGTAGGGGTGGGAGAGTGGATGAGCTCGTGAGGTTTGTATGTTATATTTCTACTCATAATACTTCACCCAAAGCCACATCAATTTTGTCTGCTTTATTTGTATGCTTCCGCAAGATTTTGTTCCAACAAAGGATTTCCCCATCTAAAAAATTTGAAAACCATGGCCCTAAGGGAAATTAGGCAACAGACGTAAAGAAATATAATATAGGTCAAATTTCATCACAACAAATATTATTGTGACAAAAATCTCTATATAGCAAAAGGTTTCTGAGCCCTAGGCAGTAACCCATTTGTCTTAAGAAATATGCAATATAACAAAATAAAAGAATCCGGGCGATCTTTTCATTATAACGGCCTTTGACCTGTATTCCTTGCTTGGTGGAAGAAGGAATCTTTAAGCTGAAATTCAGTATTACTAGTTTCCTCTAGGTATGGCCACTTCCTTTTCAATCAGTTTGATGTCTATCAAATGCTTATAGGGAAATAAAAGACCTGAGTGTTCAAAGCCCGCACCTAGAAATGTGCTCCATAAATCCTAAATGATTGCTATTCAACCTTGATTCTGAGAACAAGAGGAACAATTTATTGTTCCGAGAACAATAATCACAAAAGGAATATTGAGTCCCAGTATGGTAGGGACAGCTGGTTGCCACTCAGTGTCCATTCTCTCCTTCTTCCTTATTATCCAAAACCTGATTTTTACCTGCACACGTTGGCATCTGCCATGGAGTCTACATTCCCCAGCCTCCCTTGATGTTAAATGTGGCTAATGGAATATAAAAATGTGTGGATCTTCAGAGAAGGTCACTTAAAGGAACAGTCTTAGCAGAGAGGAGCTGTCATCTTCCTTCCTTTTTCTAGAAGTCAATTATAAAGCCTAGAACTTCCACTGCCATCTGGGAAAACTGGCTATCCTTGAGGATGGAAGCCATGTGTTGTGAAGCAGAAAAAGAGAAGAAGCGCGAGTTCCTAATGCTTTTGGAGAGCCACCAAACAGCCTTGGATTGCCTACCTCTGAACTCCTATTGCCTGAAAGAATAAATACTTGTGTGATTTATCCATTGTGGTTAGGATTCTGTTACCAGCAGCCAAATATAATTGATATATCTTCCTAGCCTAACAGTATATCCTTCTTTCCTCTATGCTGAGGGATTGTATTGCATTTCTATTTGTCTATTCACTCAAGTATGTACCTTTACTATGTAGCAGGGCCTATCCCAGGACTTAAGGTTTTAACAATTGAGATAAATATGACATATACCTTTCCTTCATGGAAATCTCCTTAATTCCAATCATTCTAATAGGCAACATGATTTCCTTAATGGAACTTATAAGGCCACACTAAAAAATGCCTTAAAATTTTAATACAGTTTCTGATGTGCCAGTTTCATTTTTTAACAATTTAAAGGTTCTCAGCTTTATTGAGGTATGATTGATACAATAACCTACACATTTTAAGAGAGTAATTTGATAAGCCTTGAAATATGCATACACCCATGAAACCATCACTATAATCAAGATAAATATATCCATCATTCCTAAATATTTCCTTGTGTCCTGGCAAATCTCTCCCATCCACACTTCCTACTTCCCACCCATCTTCAGGCCACCATTAATCTGTTTTCTTTCCCTATATGTTAGCTTGCATTGCATTTTTAGAGTTTTGTATAAATGTACTAGTTTTTTACCAACAATTCTTTTTTCCCTTTTTTTTTTTTTTTTTGGTGAAGAAGGTTGGCCCTGAGCTAACATCTGTTGCCAATCTTCCTCTTTTATTTCTTTTCTCCCCAAAGCCCCAGTACATAGTTGTATATCCTAGTTGTAGGTCATTCTAGTTCTTTTATGTAGGATGACACCACAGCATGACTTGATGAACAGTACGTAGGTCCATGACTAGAATCCAAACCAGAGAACCCTGGGTCCCTGAAGCAGAGCCCATGAACTTAACCACTGGACCACAGGGCCAGCCCCTATCAACAATTCTGATGGAAAAGCACATGACTATATACGTGCATGTTCTACTCAGTCTAGAGACCTAATCTGTTTCCCAGATTTCTAAGATGGCATGCTATTCTGTTATTGTTTGTTTTTGCATAATTTATAGGACTTTATCTGAGGTTAGCTACATATAGATAAGAAAGAAGGAATCCTTGATGTTGACTCTTTCAATTGCATGATCAGCAATAAATATTTTTATTTGTATGTATGGATGGATGGATGCCAAGATGAGGCTCAAACATATCACATGATTGCTGGAACAGAGAAGTTACTAAAAAGGACTCCGATTTAATTCAGGGCATTTACTAGCTTCTAGACTCTCTATATGCATCCTAGGGCACAAAGAGAGAACCCACACACATACACAAAGCATTAATTTTTTTTAAGAATTTCAAATATTGCAATTATATAGAGTGTTTATGGTATCATATATTTTCCCTTAATGATTCCTCCAGTGTCTTTGACATACAAATTAACTCTTGGTTCAACTGATAAGAAGTCACACATTTCATAGTAATTGTGAGATACAATTTCCCAAGATATCTTGGAAAGAAAGTTTTTTTTTTTTAAGGGAAGACCATGTCTAAGGAATCCCTTATACCACACAATAAGGCTCTCAAAATTGACAACATGTAATTTCTAGAAATTTCCAGCTCTGGAGAACTTGTGCAGTGCCAAGTTAGGAAACCCTATCTGAAGGGATTTGACTCAAATTCATAAAAGACCCCATCCCATGCAATGGGGGATGCACCTTAAGAAAGCTTTCTTGTTAGCTGCCACAGATCAGTGTGTGTGACCACTACCCTCATCCTTACTTCTTGCTTCTTCCAGGTCATTAGGCACTGATGACTGCTATTGATGACTAGACTATGCCAAAGACAGTAGACAGGGGGAAAAATAAACTTTAGGAGTCCTTGTTCTGGAATATATTTCCTTCCCACTCTTGGACTCCATTCTGAATTCTTCCAAGCAGCATTGTTTAGATGTTTCGATTAGATACTCATTTTGCCAACAGTGCCACTGTTTTCTCCCTTCACTAAAGAAATCAAGTGTAGGTTAGAAACAGCTCACTGACTATGTAAGAAGATAGGTCCCTGCACACCAGGGCAGAGCCAAAACCGTTAAGCCATTAGGTTTTGTGTTCTCATGTTTTATAGCACTCTCATCCCCCAGCCGCTGTGGGAGGCTTTCTGACGTGCTTCTGACCTCTCAGGGATAAGTAACTGGCACCTCAGCCCAGGGTGGCGAGCACACAAGGCTCTTTGTTCATTCTATAGGCAGTGCTGCCTGACCTTGTGGTCTGCGCTCATGTAGGAAATGAGGTAGATGGTGTGATTTGAGGGGTACTGGGAAATTCTCTCCTTCATTTCCCTTTCCCCCACCACCCAACCACCACCTTACCCAAATATTTCACATATCTCTCAGATCGCTGATACCCGATCACCAAGTCATCTTGTACTGTCGACAGTACAAGTGAAATTCACACTGGGAATGTTGACAGTTAAATTAACGTGATGCTACCAGATAAAATAAAAATTCACAGGCTAGAGAATAACATTGTACCTCTTAAAGCTGTTGGTGGTCCCTAGAAGATCGTCCATTGCCACTTCTTTGATTCTTTCACAGTTCCTTGCATTTAGAAAGTGCTCAATAATTATTTCTTTACTTGTCAAAAAGAGATGTAAAAAGAATACATGAAACATTGACTGGTGAGCTCTCACTTAGTATGCTAGACTCTTAAGTACTTAAATATTTCCTGACCGAATGAGTACCAAGTGTGATATGTGACCAAATTTACCACTAATTCTCTTCTGGTGAATTTCCAACCCTCACTCTCTTAGTGTTCATTGTATCTTTCATGTGCCTCTTAGAGTTCTAAACAAACATCTCTGAATGTCTCTGGACCTTCATGAGTAAAATGATCTGATTGTTATTTGAAAAACAGTGTAGGTTCCTGCTCACTCAAAAACAGACAATAGACAAGTAGCGGGAAGGGCAGTGGACTAGGAATCGAGATTTGGAGAGCAGCCTTGGCCTGGCTGTTATTGATGTCACTACTGCCGGCAGCCATACCATTTATTGTCCAAACAGGACACTTTGGAGTGTGAAACGAAGGTGCTAATAAAAATTAAGCTAGAGCAACAGGTGTATACCAAACCAACCAGGACACAACTCACTCTACAAATGTAGGCGAGCCATTCTCTCTCTGGGAACCTCAGTTTCATGATCTGTAAAACTGAGAGTAAGATAACATGACCTGTGTGGTCTCTTCAACTATAAAGCATTTAATTGAGAGCCAATCCTTATTTCTTATTCCTAACTTCTCATCTACGTTTAAAATAGAAATGCATACTTTCTCTGTTTATTCGTGTCTTTTACATCTCTCTTCAGTGGAAATTTCTGGTCACACAAGGTCCTCTTGCAGAACAATTGCAGGGGAACTAGTCTTTCTCATGGGCTGTCTTTAGCTGTGCAGCCGCTTGTAGTGCTCTGCCAGAAAAGTGGTTATCTAGAGCGATGTGTGGACCGCTATTTCTTAACCCTCTTTCCTAAATGTGTAATTGTAGCAGGAAAAGAGTGATAGGAACAATGATGGGAAGACTGATACAGGATATTTATTCTTCATAAATGAACCCAATTTTATTTCCTTGGACTCCAATTTTCTAGAGCTGCCTCATTTCCAGTCATCAGCTATCCTTCAGCCACAATGATGCATTATAAACTTTATCCTGAAATAGCCAGTAGTTTACACATGGCCCTTCTCTCTAGCCAACAGGAATAACAATTTATTACCTACATATGTATTATTTCACTTGATCCTCACATGTACTCTGTGTGAGAGTTATGCTCGATGATCCAAAGAGAATAAGTGACTTGTCTAGGGGGACACACCTAGCAAGCAACAGTCAGAACTGGAACTCAGTCCAATTTTATTTTACCATACTGTGTCTCAGGAAATCCTGTGATTAATGAGGTGAAAAGACTAATGACACTTAGTAACTTTGTTTTATTTAATCCTTAAAATGTTTTTTAAAGACGAGAAATATGATAGTATGGATGGCAAAAACAATATGGTCAGTTATGGATCCAAGGAAGAAATTCTTCTCCCTCAGCATTTTATGGTTCCTTCAATATGGCTGTCCTTAATCTCCAGTTAGGGAGTGCTATAGATAACTCTTTCCGAAAAAAGTTTTGCAGGATATTGGAGCCAGCATTTGCAGTTTGCTCAATGGTTTCGTATCCTGTTCTTGAAAAAGTACATTTCCATTTACCCACATGTAAATGGACAGAATGGGACCGTGTTTAACTGCAGACTTAAAAGGAACATCCACAGGAAGTGTTTCCATCCTTGAAATTTTAAAGGGCATATTAAATACCTCATTTTAAAAACAGTGAACAACTCAAGGGCTTTCACATGCTCATTAGGAGAAAGAAGGCTAATAAGTCTAACGACTCACTGGGAAAAAACCACTGGTTATTAGCAAGTATCCTCGTGTTCCTTATTACAACCGCCAAGGAAACTGAGTTAACCACCTCCCCAGAAAGAGTTGGGATTGGATTTCAAAATTTAGATGCTTAAATTAGTCACTAAGTATGCCAAATCCATGTTAAATGCTGAAGTATTTATAAATATTTCTTTTAAATACACAAATTTTTAAGTTCATCCAGACAGGTGCAAGGATATATCATGTGCCAACAAACTGTCAAAACTTTTGACAAAGAGTCAACAAATTGTGGCAATGTTTTTAGAAGAGCACAGGTCTTTGTGTGACATAAAATCCAATGCCAAGGAAAATCACCAGCTCCATCTGCAGTAACTCATTAAAAAAAAAAAAAAAGGATTAAAAAAGAATTCCCATCTTTCTGCAGATGTCATTTGCCTTGCCAAGAAATTCAGTCACGTAAACCATCGCTATGCCTGACTTAGCCTTAAAAGCCTCTGGACCTAAGAAGTGATCAAGGTGTGGGAACCACAATCTAAATTCTGGTTCTCAAAGGTGAGTTAAGAGACTAGAACAAATTCAAGTAATCTTTGCCAAAGAATGGTGAAGCCAGGAAAGAAGCTGGAGTCCGAAGAGGGGACACACTGATGCTTTCGTGAAGAGTCACAACTTAAAACAGAAAACTAGAAAACTTGTTTAAAGTGTTGCTGGAACATTAAATTTATTGCACTCTGGGAAATAGACCCTCTTATAAGGTGTGTTTGGTTTATGGACTGATTTTGACATTGTTCTGTACTTTTTTCAGTTTAAGTAATAGGTTACCAGGATCAGAAATAGATATGCCCAAAGATCGTGAGTAAGTTTCATGTTTATCAATCAGCCAATATTTACTATAGACTCAATAAAGGCAAGTTTCTCTGCTGGGAATCAGAAGATTTTTAATCATATAACACAACAGCAACAGCAACAACAATTGTGGTGTGAACTTTGCCTTCAGAGTCCATCCTCTAGGTGGGAAACTCAGATATCACACTTACCAAGATAACCCGTAAGTGCCAGGTAATAAAGGGTAAGCACCCAATGAAACAGATACATCATAACTGTTGGAAGAGTTCAGATAAGGGATAGGTCACTTCAGGAGGAAGTGATCAAGAAAGTCTTTACCTAAGAGGAAGAATTGAAAGTGTGCGCTGAAGACCGGCTACGTATTTAAATAGAGAGTTAAGGGGTAGAATTCTGATAAGGGAAACAGCTGGGATAAATGAGCAGATTCAAGTCACATGCGGGGTGAGGGGAGCGTGGTAGACAACTTTGAAAATAGAGGCAGAGAAGATGAGAGTTTTCAGAGTTTTGAAGTTTTCAACCTTCAAAAATGCAGGTTAAGTAGTTTGGACTTTATCTAGAGGCATTAAAAGTCGGGAAAGAGTTTTGAGCAGGAAAATATATATAAATAAGTAAATTTAATTAGGATGTGAAGTTCCAATTTGATTTAAGAATACAAAAGTTAGAGTTGAGGGTACCAGGTAGGAGTTCATTCTGAGTCCTAGTTTGAGGTTATAATTCAAGGAATCTAGGGGCTGGCCCAGTAGCACAGAGGTTAAGTTTGCATTCTCCGCTTCGCTGGCCTGGGGTTCGCTGGTTCAGATCCCAGGCACAGACCTACACACCACTTGTCAAGCCATGCTATGGCAGGCGTCCCACATATAAAGTAGAGGAAGATGGGCATGGATGTTAGCTCAGGGTCAATCTTCCTCAGCAAAAAAAAAAAAATTAATTCAAGGAATCAAAATTACTGAACCCTTAGGATGTCTGAAGCACCATGGTAGATGTACCATGATGGATGCTACAGGGCATAAAGAATTGAATAACAAATCACTTGTCTTTGAGAATTAGTAAAAAAGTTACCCTGGAATATCAAAAGAAAAAAATATCTCTAGTTATTTCAGTAAATTGTTACACTCATTCAAGTGCAAGAAGACACGAGTTCTATGGCCCAGGAGAGGAAAAGCCATAAGAATAAAGTAGACTAAAATGAAAGGGCTGCACAACGAAAAGAAACAGGAGATACATGCAATCAGGACACTATCAAAGAAAGTAAAAATGTTATAGCAGGATAAAATAAAAAAAACATTTTGGAGATTAAAAAGATCAAGATTATAAAGAACAAAAAATGAAATCCATGAAATGGAGGAAAAATTTATGAACTTAAATTATCTTTAAGAAAAAATATGTAACATAGAGAATAAAACTATAATAACTTTTCCAATCTTGTTTGGAAATTTCAGATTATATTAACAGAAACTAAGATCCAAAAATTGGGGACAATTGGGGAAAAATAAAAGTTTGATGAATGTTCTCTCTTATCTAAAGAGAGATTAAAAACTATATTTTTTTACTTTAAAATTGAAACGAAATAGATTAAAGAATCCTTTTGAAAAATAACCAATAGTTGAACTAAAACAAAATATGCTGTCCTTAATACACTAGAAAAGAATATAGCAAAGAAAGCATGGCTTGTATTCTGAATTTCAGAAAACAATAATGTAATGACAGCATTTCTAACAGAATTTATAGAAAAAAAACAGAAGTAAGGCCGAATATATCAGTCATAACAGCAATTATGAAAGAGTTGAACATTCCCTTTTAAAAAACACTCATTTTGAGGCAAACAAAAAAGAAATCCAACTACTTCTTTTAACAAGAACATGTATAAAAGCAAACAATACAAATAAGTTACTGGTAAAAAGCTGAACAAAGATAAGTTATACAAATAAAAAGAAATGAAACGATTGCAACAGTAATGTCAGAGGAAAAAATTAAGGGAGGGGCCAGCCCCATGGCGCAGGGGTTAAGTTTGCACATTCTGCTTCATTGGCCGGCATTTGCTGGTTCAGATCCTGGGCACAGACCTATGCACCACTTATCAAGCCATGCTGTGTCAGGCATCTCATGTATAAAATAGAGGAGGATGGGCATGGATGTTAACTCAGGGCCCATCTTCCTCAGAAAAAAAAAAAAGGAGGATTGGCAGTAGATATTAGCTTAGGGCTAATCTTCCTCACATAGAAAAAAAAAATTAAGGGGAAATCACACAAAGGGAGAGAGTTAACTCATGCCAATACAGGGTACCATTCACTAATAATATATATCGCCATAACTCTCTAAACAGGTGATACTATTATATCAAATGTAATATAAAGCATAAAATGACAAAATATAAAACAAGTACATAAAATATTCAAGAATTTTTTAAAACCAATACAAGAGAATTAAGATGACTTTCTCTGATGAATCAAGTAGCCAAATATAAGAAAAAGATTATATAATAAGTATAGATACTTAGTTTAAACACCTATATCAAGCTTTGTATCCTCCAGCAAAAGAATGCAAAGACACCTTGCTTTTGTTTTCATTATTCTTGGCTTTGTTCTATTTCTTCAATACTTCTGTAATATTTACAAATTCAATCATTTAATTGGTCACACACAAGTGCGCGTACACCCTAATTTCAGTAATTATTGCAGATCTAGCTTCCAGAGAAGCATATTTTAAGAAGGAGACTAGCACTTAGGAAATTCAATATCTACGGATGAAAAAGAAGGAAGACAGGCCAGGACAGAGGGAGCAGGAGAGCTGTGAGTTGGGGCATATAGATCAGTTATTGGATTTGGGGCCCCCAGGGAACTGTGTAGCATTGGGTGGGGCAGCTCTTCCGTGCAGGCAGTCCCCGAGAATTCTAAACACTGAGGACGACTTACCTATGGCAATCCTAGCGAGAATAAATACATCTTTCATTTCTGAAAGAGAAGACGAGCTGTGCATCACAATGTCCATCATGGGAACTTTAAAAAATTAGAAATAATAAATAGGATATTTTCCAACAGAAAAGAAATAAAGCTACAGGCTCAAAGTGAAAAATATAAATTAATTCTCAAAGCTCTTGTCCTAAAATCTTGCTCCTAAATAAATTTTTATTCAAAAAGAAAACCAAAATTACATTTGATTTGCATTAATTAACAGTGAAAAAGAGTAAGCTACATATCAAAATATAAAAGATATGACTAAATATGTACAAAATAAAATATATATTCCTAAGCGTTCTAGTTAAACAATTATTACATGAAAATGTTAAGAAAATGAATGAACAAGCTAAAGCCAGGGAAGAAATATTTGTAGCACATATATCTGACGAAGGATTTTTATCCACAATATGTGAATAGCTCTTGCAGCTCAATAGTAAAAAGATAACCCAATTTAGAAGTGAGCAAAATATTTGAATAGATATTTCACAAAAGAAGATAGGTGACTGGCAAAAGAGCACATGAAAAGATACTTAATATCATTAGTTATCAAGAAAATGCAAACTAAATCACAATGACGTACTCCGCACACTTAGCAGAGTGGTAAAATTAAAAAGATTGACAATAGCAAACGTTAGTGAGGATGAAGAGCAAGTGGAATTCACATACATTGCTAACAGGAATATAAAAGTCACAACTTCTGGAAAAGTGGCAGTTTCTCATAAAATTAAACTGATTGCCTACCCTCTGACCCCAAAATTCTATTGGTAGGTATTTACCCAAGAAGAGTAAAAACAAATAGCCACGGTAAAACTTGCACAAGAATGCTCAAAGCAACTTTACTTATAAGGGCCTGAACTGGAAAGAACTAAAAGTTCATCAACAGGGAGCTAGATAAACAACTTGCGGTGTATTCATACAATGGACTACAACTTAGCAGTACAAAGAAATAAATCGCGGATGTATGGAACAGCGTGAATCGCAAACGTATGATTTAATTTATATGAAGTATAAGATTAGGCAGGTAATGGAAATTAAAGCACACCCCTCTGGAATGTGAGGTGGAGCTATCTGGAAAATAGCATTATGAAACCCGGGGATGCTGGAAATATTCTATATCTGGATTTGGGTGTGAGTTACATAAGTGTATGCATTTGACAAAGCTCATTGAACTATGCACGAAAGATCAAAAGATCAGTGCATTCCACTCTCTATAGATGAAACCACAATGGACAGAACAATAACAAAGTGTTTTCGAAACTTCAAGAATTTAATTTCTATGTTATTTAAGTAATTTCAGAGCATCAAAACTATGGAAATCTCTCTAATTTATTTTTCAAAGTTCCCATATCCCTGATTTTAAACCTAGTATTGATAAAACATATTTAGGAATAAGTCGAATATAAATATTGTGGATGAAGAATGCACACACACACACACGCACACACACGCACGCACACACGCACACACGCGCACACACACACACACGCACACACATGCACACACACACACACGCGTGCGCACGCAAAGCTTACCAAATTGAATCCAACATTATGCTAAAAGAATAAGAAATTATAAGCAAATTACCTGTGTTTCTGGAAAATGAGTATAATGCATCACAGCAAAATCAAAGTATTAAAAATCACTATCATTTGATAGATGTCATTGAAGAACAGTCAACATTCAATCCTTATTTTTAAAAATAGTTAGGACTAGTAAGGAAATTCCTTAAATGTTAAAAAACCTCTGACAGCATATCCGATACTTAAAATCATAATTAATGTGAAATACTAAAATCATTTCCATTAAATTCAGAAACAAGATAAGCCTAATATTTCAATAACTATTTATTTTTATTCCAGAGGTTCTGATGCATTAATCCAGGAAGGAAAAAGGAGTATAAACATGAAAAATGTGAAAATATGAATGAACGAATAATTTTCTCATAAGTATAAAAAGGATGGATTACTCAGTCAGTGGATAGGTACAACTTCCCAATATTTCGAAAAGATAAACTACATACCATACTCCAAATTAATTACAAATAAACTGCATTTTAAATTAAAAGCAAACAATCATAAAGTCACTAAAAATAACTGTACGTTAAAATATACATAATTTTATGACGGTAGCAAACATTGTAAACTCAAATCTATCACGAAACATTAAGAAGAAAATAAAATTTAGAAAAATCTCTTTTAAAAAAGCAAAATTTATCAAAGGTTTTATATCCCTAATGTATAAAGAGTTGCTATAAATTACAAACCAAAGACAAACATTCCAATATAAAAAATGGGCAAAAGTCATGAGGAGGAAGGTGTGGCAAAATGAAAAATAAATGCAGCTGAGATTTGCTGATGGTAAAGTTAATTAATGTATTACTGTTTTATCACACAAATCAAACTGATAACCTTTAAAATAAAAAAGACAATGTGTATAACTAGCAAGGCATTGAAAATGGCCTCAATGAACAAAAATAGGTAATTGGCTAAACAAATTCTGATATGACTGTATAAAGAAATACTACGCTTCAATTATAATCATGGTGTAGAAAAACCAACATCATCTGAAAATATAGCAATTACTATTTAGCAAATAAAATAGTTACACAGATCTTCTTTGTAATTTGACATCACTTCTGGAAAAATAGATATTCATTTTTTAAAAGACTAGAGCGTATACACCAAAATAATAAAAACATTGCTTTCTCTGAGTAATAGAAATAGGAATGAATAATACTTTCAGTTTTTGCTATTCTGTTCAATTTTGGCTACATTAAAAAGAAATAAGAAGATGTTTTTTGCAGTCAGAAGAAATGTATAAATAAATGTTAATGATATGTGCCACAAAACTTTGAAGCTCGTCATAACCCTGATTAATAGAAGTGAATTATCTTTGTTATTCTTCAGCCGAAAACAGAAGCATTTGCTAATCCTGATTTACTGTTAAAAGAAAAGAAAGGAAAAAAGGAAGGAAGGATGAAAGAAAGAAAGAAAAGGGAAAGAAAGAAAGAAAGAGTGTAAAAGAAGGAATACCAGGCTAAGCTTGGGCAGTAAGATCAATGAATTTTTATTTCAGAATTTTGTGGGTTCTTAATACCAGAGATCCCAATGATAAGAAGTGTTCAAACATAATTACTGCTGTTGTCACTCAAGGGTAGAATGAGAAAATAGCAAGATAGATAGCTCCCCAGAGATAGATCCTTATAGAAGTACAAATCTCCCTGGAACACAAGTGGCGTAGCCGTACAATGCAGCCTCTATTTTATTAAGCTTAGCATCGTCGGCCGGCGTGAGTCAGTGAGAGCTAACACGAAGCACAGCCACGTAACATGACCACCAATGTTTTGAAAATATTTAACCCTGGATCCAACATGAGCTAACAGCATAGATACCTGTACTAGATCCGGTTTTCTGTTGGTCCTGTGTAGTAGAAAAATATTCTTTGAAGTATCAGCAGTGTTTGCAAGGTAGTAAGCACAGAAAATAGGAAATAATTTAATGTGGTTCTAAATGGTACTTGGGAAATGTCTTTAAAAATAAATCCTTTCTGACTCTTCGTTATGTGGCACAAATGAGAGGCCCAAAAATTATGGCTCGACACCCATTTTACATTCAAGGTCAGATAGGCAACAATCAGGCGATGATATTTTATTCTCCTGCACATATGAAATTCTGTTTGAACTCATCAAAGTGAATTTATAGATGTGCTAAACTATCCAATGAGAAGATGGGTGGAAGTAGGACAGGTTCCCTACTTGGTTTCCTAATATAAGTAAATTACTAGCCAGGCATGATTTCACTTGGTATAGAGGAGAGAAGTTAATAATTTTTGTCCCAACCTTGACCAAAATACAGGCCTGAATTTTTAAGGACAACAAATTTAAAAACCTTGGCAGTGATCATTCAGGAATATTTCTGAATAGGATACATTCACATGAAGCCTTTTTCCCTTTGCCAGCATCTCTATAACTACTAGGAACTTAGGAGAACGAAAACAAAATGTCTGTGTGTAAACTGAACCAGAGTTGAATATTTATCCACTGCAATTTAATCTGAAATGATGTTCTTCTAGCATTTAGGGTTTGGTTGAATCCCACAAAACCCAGTAATATTTAGCATTAAAATGAATGCCCTGTCCTTAGTTCACCTCCCAATATCAAACTTATGTGGGTGTAAGTCAATTCCATTCCAGTCGCCAAAATGGAATTTAAGATCTTCTTTATGATAGAAATCATGTTGTATTTTCGATCAGTGGTTTTCTTCTTAGTATTTTAGAGGTGTAAATTTATATATTCCAAAAATATTCCTCTCTGGGCATGGAGAAGAGGCCCTGAGAAGGGGAATGACGCAGTCTTACAAATGAGTAGCAGGCCAAAGAAAATGTTTCGTTAATCCTTAATAGTAAAACAATAGAGAAAAGATTTGAGGATACCCCATATAATTAATAGAGTAGAACTAAGCATGCCACACATGCTTCCAAGAAGAACACAGAATGCACTGGAAATAAGCAATACAATAGTTAATCACTTCAGAGAAATCATGCAGAAAGTACTACATGTACCACATCCAAGATAATGACCAAACCTCTTCAAAATCATCCCAGCTGGTAAATCTTTTCCAAAGCTCAGATTGCACCAGGCCGTCCTTAGCCATCCTCCACCCTTTAGGCACATAGAGCTAGCATTAGTCCCATTGCTTCTGCAGTGACAACTACATGCAAATAAACAACAAGGAAATCCTCTTGCCCATCTAAAAGACTCAAAAATGTTTGTAAGCTTAAGAATGGAAAGGAAAAAGGCAATAATCCACCGGCTTGGATTTTCACAGGGGATGGGGTGAGGCAATGGTGTTTTGGGTCATTCTAAGAGCAGACATAAACTGACCTCATGCCCAAGGAAGATGATCCAAACTCAAACAAGAACCAGGTCATTCAAAACAACACTCTCAAGAGCAACACATGATTTTTTTAAATGTGTACCAAGACTAAATGAATTTTAATCATGTTAAATATTTATGTGTTTAAGAAACAGATTTTTCCCTCTAATTTATTGGTAAACCAACTATTCAACTCTAACAGAGATTTTACGTCTCTTTCGTAATTCCTGAAATCTGTTGATATCCAGTGTTGTCCAAACTCAAAGGATGGAGCTGTTTTGCTTTTAATTAAACTTGCAGTGTGACATCTCAAAAGCAGATCTAACCAAAGATACAATGAAGCAAGAGGGTGTGGCTTAAAACAATATTAACAACTAGTGTTTTGTGGTTTCTCTTCAAATACCAAAGGAGATTGAATTGGAGTGAGGAAATATTGGCTAATAAATTTCCAGAGGAAGAAGAAACCACCTTATTTTCAATCTTTAAGTGCGAGGGGAAGGAAGGACCTTAGTTAAATATTGTTTATAATGTTTCTCTAAGTTCAATTCAGCGTAATGAACTTAGTGACACCCCAGAGAATTCTGCAGCAAGGTAAAATTTTGCACCCGGGATATTTTACGTACAGAGCATACACTCAGAGCTGAATTTTCTAAAAATATGCATAGAAAATTTCAGAAGAAAATGTGGGCAGATTCTTAACTCTTGGAGGGCTGGTGGAACACCACCATCTACTTCGAAATGTAGACAGTTTAAAATGCTGTCAAACAAAAGGTCAATGTGCCGATTTTACTTCCTTCTTCCTGCAGCTCTAATTTAAACAAGTTGCACACATAAGTGATGCTATATGCATAGGGTTTTGCATTAAGTTTGCAATGTCAGGTTTGTTTATAAAAATCATATTTTTAACCGCTGGCCCCTGGGGCTCTGTTCTGGGCAGTTACAAGCTCCAGCCAGTTTGATTCTGATTTTTCAAGGGACAGCTCTCATTTCCATGAACTTTCAATGGAGACATTTCAGACCTTGGAACAAAACTCTTGGTTTATACTTCCTGGGGCCTTACAAACTTACAATTAAGTTTATTTACTTATTGCAGAAAGCACACTGCTGTTTGCCATGACTGGCGGGTGGCCAGTGCCAGCCTTTGGGAGGCCTGCCGACTTTTTATTCCTTTCTCTCTCTCTACCTGGCCACCACTACTTGTGAAAATAAATCTCATAGTGCTTTTGAGAGCATTTGCCACATTTTTATTCCTATTTGGAACTTTTAACTCCATTTGTAAACCTAGTGGTCACATGGTAGTTAATAAGGGACAGAAAACTTTATAGTCTTTTCCACCAAGGTTGAAATACTGGCTTCTGTAATTTATGCCCAGCCATAACAATGCTCATAAGTAGTTGCGGAACAGAAGACCTCCCGTTCTTGGATTTGCTGCCACTTCAAGGAAAATGCAGAGACTTTGCCAAATAGTCATGAGACATAATTGCATGTATTTTCCCTTGCAGTCCATTCAGACACGACAACATCACTGTAGTTTTTGCTTTGGTCTCAACACAGAACTTGACATTTTTCCCCATCTGTGTTTTTCCCTCCTTTTTAGCTTCAGAGCACCAAAACATAAAATAAACGTGATCATTATGAGGTTCTAGAAATAGATTGTAGCTGGTCTTCCCAGATAAGATGTTCATTAAGGGGCTGGCCTTTTATGTTATGAAAACTATGTAGATTTCTATACTACGTCTTCAAACGTCAGTATGGGTTGGGGCCAAATGGTCATGACTCTCACAGCTAATTACTCATGCTTGGTTCAGGAAGTGCTGTTGTTTGCAATGTGGCTTAAGCTTGTATAAGCTTGATTCTCTGATATCAAAGAAATTATCTAGGGCAAAATTACGTGTTTGGCACAACCCAGTGGGCTAAGCTTTCAGCTTGGGTTGGCCCAGGGAAATGAGTAGAATGGAAACCTTTATGCTGTCCACAACCACTGCTCTGCCACCTCCCCTCTCCATGTACCTCTCCTAAAGCCCATTCAGAGAATTATAGAATGTTATCTGGGATGCTACTATTACATGGCAATCCCTGAGCAAAGAGAAATGTCATTTTCATTTTTTTCTTTTTTTTTTAAAGATGGGCACCTGAGCTAACATCCGTTGCCAATCTTTTATTTTTCTTCTCCCAAAAGCCCCCAAGTACGTAGGCGTGTATGCTAGTTGTAGGTCCTTCTAGTTGTGGCATATGGGATGCCGCCTCAGCATGGCCTGATGAGCGGTGCTAGGTTCACACCCAGGATACTGACCAGCGAAACCCTGGGCTGCCAAAGCTAGAAAGTGGGAATTCAATCACTTGGCCACTGGGCTGGCCCCCAAGAGGAAAGTCATTTTATGCGGAAATTTCTACCAGCTCTGGGACAGTTGAGTCTCATTGGGAGTCAACACCATTGAATGAGGCACCATTTGTGATTATTCATTTCATAACACTGTAGTGTCAGACCTGAGAGCTGCAGCATAGAATCATAGCAGTAGGGAGGCTGACAGAGGTTTATCTAAATCCATCAGTGCCTCCTGGAAGATTGTCTCTAAATGTAGGTAGTTGTCTATTATCTTAAAAAATTTCACTCTCAACATTATCACCACCATCACTATTTTAAGCCCCAGCCTCAAAGACCAGGGTCTATTTATCAATGATACCAGGATACACCTCGTATTTACAATATAAATAAATAAAACCTATGAACCTTCACCTATGTTCATTTGAAAAGCTCAGCCTAACAGTGGATATTTGTATTCTTTTAACCTTGTATCTATTTCGTCTTCTTGATTGTTCTTGTGTTTTCTTTGGGGGAATTGCCTATTTTCTATTGTGAGTAGTTTCAGCGGGATGGTAAAACAACATCCTACTAGAGAGTTGGAGGAGTCCTTGGATATTCTTTCCTCCTTCATTCTCCCAGATTTTGATGATGACCACATCACACAGCAATCTCCTTGAGTATTAGCTAGAAATTTTGGAGTCATTTCATTTCCCAGCATCTCAACTTTCATAGCCAAAAAGTCATTGGGTTCTGTCAATTGCAGTTCATAACTATTTCTTGAATCTCTTTTTCATTCCCCCCTCTCTCTACCATCATAGTTAGGGCCCTTGGCATGTGTCCCCTACATTGATGAGTTGGTCTCCTCACCAGTATGCCTGCCTCCCATCTCTCTCCACCCCATCTCTTTGCAGTAGTAAAAATAACTCAAAGTAATTGATCCCTTATGATGGACCAGGCATTATGCTAAGCACTTTTTAAAACGTAATCTTCACAACTCTCCTTAAGTAGATTCTCACTTTATAGACCAAGGAACCAAGGCTAACTTACCTATGATCACCCAGCTAACACCTATTCTAGCCAAGATTTGAATTCAGTTCTGTTTGATTCCAAATTCTGTGCTCTACAGGAGATAGAAATATCTCCCCTTACACTAGTGGCAGAGAAATCTTTCCAAAAACACAAATGTGGTTATTTATTTTGCTGCTTACAACTCTGATGGTTTTTCATCCATTGCCTTCACAATAAAGTCAGAAACAAGAGCGACTTTTCAAAGTCTGCCCTGATTTAGCTTTTCCAGCTACTTTTCTTGCTAATCACCAAGCTCACCTGAGATCCAGACATCCAGCCACCCCTAACTCCTTGGTATCTTTCAAACAGGCTGCAGTCTCTTGTGCAACTCCATTCCTTTGCACACATTGCTCTTTTAGTCATTAATGCTTGTTCTGTTTTCTCCCATATGGATAATCCCTGCTCAGCCTGCAAGATGCATCTGAGATGTGATTTCTCTCTGGGATCATCTTTGGATCCCCTGGCCAAGTTCATTTTCACCTCCCTGGGATACCCATTGCACTTTGACATTCCTCTATTTGAGTCTAAGCACTTGTTGGCATACAGGTTTCCTCGTTAGACTGTGGCTTCTTCAAAGGCTTGTGCTTTATTGGTTTTCTATTCTTCCTGCTTCTACCCTGCCCCACCTTATTCTCCACATAATAAGAAGTCAGGTCATATCACCCCTCTACCCAAACACTCCAACAATTTCCCATCATATTTAGAATAAAATCAGAAACCCTCAACATGGCCCATAAGGCCTTATGTGCTCTGGCCACCTGCTATCTTTCTGACCTCACCTCCACCTTCCCTCCTCCTCCTTCTCCAACTGTAGCCACATGGCCTCCCAGCTATTTCTTGAACAAGCCAAGGACACATTTACTCAGAACTCTCATGCTGACTGTTCTCTCTGCCTGGAAGTCTCTCTGCCCAGAGGTCTACCTGGATATTCCTCTCACTTCATTCAGACCTTTGCCAAATGTCAGCTCCTCAGAGAAACTTTCCCTGACCATTCACATAAAATATAGATATAAAATCTCGGTCACCATCACACCTTTTACCTTTTTTCCCATTCTTAGCACTGGTCATTATCTGTCTTTACATTACCTACCTGAATGTGTATTTATCTATGTCTGTCATGCCCACTGAAATGTAAGCTCCATGAGGGCAGGCCTCTGTCTGCTTCCTTCAATTCTATACCCCCAGGGCTTTTACCAGCAGCTACTCAGTGAGCATAAATGAATAAGGCAACTTCCTCCCCCACTTTCCAGCATTAACAACATTGCCAGTTACACTGCAGGGGCTGAAAATGTACTTAGTATACATTGAGTGATTTGTGGTACAAGTTATAAAGAATTGCCGTAAATGTCTCCTTACAAACTTGACAGATGGAAGAATCATTTCATTAAATGATAAGAGGATGCCTATTTGATAGACAGTGATTCAGAAGAGAAGGAAAAGACAGTTCCAAAGTATAACTCATAATAGTTTTTAGAGATGCTGCATTTCAGCATCTCGTGACCCACCCTGTCAAGATATGTCATCTTCATATCTAAGTTCTTCCTGATGTCATCTCCAGATGGAAATCGGCTTCTCCTTGTTAGTCCATGAACCCCTTCCTAGACAGTAATGCTCTAAATCAAGAATCCCTAATCCTTTCCTCTTTAACTGAAAGAAAGCTGACACGTTCATCTGGGACCATGTCCCAGAAATGTATTTAAGATAATTGCAGCATAACCTTTGAGTGACCATTAATTCTTCTTGACCTTTAGGAAGTCAGGTGTCGTGGGAAAATACTCCTTTTATGGTCTGCTACGGTTTTCATGGAGAACCTAATCTCTTCCCAACTTTATTATCTACTTCTTTCTAAATATCCTGATGCATGTTTGGTATAAAATACTAATCCTTCATCTATAAATTACTCCAGTTTCCTCTTTAGCAAAAATGCTACTTCGTATTTATTTCTTATAAATAGAAAATATATTCTATATATTTCAGTTCTCTCAAGTTTGTCTCTCTCTCTCAGGTGATTGAGGTTTGGAGTCTAGGTGACTGAATAGGATCTCATTATATTAGAAAGCCTAAAAAGATTGAGAGGGAAATGAAATTCTGAGGGGAAGGGGATAAATTTCCTCTTGAGCATTTTGAGTTCAAAACGGTTTTGGACAAACAAATTCAATTTCTCTAGAGGCAGATGAATATAGGAGCCTCGTGTTCTGGTCAGACTCACCACCATCTTGCACATCACCCCAAGCAAGAGTGAGAGACAACCCTTGCTGCAGCACACCTTGGCAATCTTTCCTCCTCTACCAGAAGGAAAATTGCCCACAATACCAAAGTTAATTCAGTTTACCCAAACATATGTATTAAGGATCTACTGTGTTCCAAGCATTGCCTTTTGGTTTTTTTATGTATACAGGACTTAGCATAGTCCCAAGCACTTAGTAGCCACCAGTAGGTACTACAGAAGCCTGGGTTTTTAATCTAAAGCCTGGGTCTTTAACAGGCTGAGAATACAAAACCCTAGCGCTTGGTGTTCAACTCTCATGTGTTAAATCCCTTCTAACTCTTGAGTTTCTCTCCCCACAGACTTGTGTCACTCCCAGTTCACCCAGCCTGCTCAAGCTGCCTCAGCCTGACCTGGGGTGCTCTCCTGGCTCCCCTCCCCTGTCCAATCCCCTCTTCACATTCCAAGGTCCAATACTGAACTCTTCTAAGCAACTTCTCTGAGTGTCCCCTCTCTCTCTGATCTCAAAGGGCTCTAAGTCTGGCTACAAGTTCAGCACTTGAGTATAAGCCCTCATGTACTTTTTGCCATTTAATGCGTGTTAGTCATTTCTTTCCAACTGGAGCACAAATTCCTCCAGAACAGCAAACCAGCCTCGGACGTATTTTGCAGCATTAGCCCAGTTTGAGTTCCTGAGAGCTTAATGAGTACTGATTCTTGAAGTGAGCCACCAAAGTTCCCAATATAGCCACTGTATCTGAAAGGACAAAGCATTTCTGTTCTGATAGAGTTAACCTAAATAAGCTCCTGTTCAAAATGAGCTGTCATCAATGCGAGCCCCAGCCTGGCCCCCACGGAATAAGTTGAATGGGCTTGCTAGAGGATCTCCCTTTAGCATGAGCAGCTGGAAGGCAGGGGTCCCCTGCCCATTCCTGTCTAGACCCAGAGACAGCTTCTACAGTACCTGGAAAATAGGACTTAAGGCAGGTGTCAGTCAACAGCACTAGCAGGGTGCTTCTTTGCTCCCCTATTTTCATCTGGATTCCACGAGATTGCAGAGTGGACTCTGACTTACAAAAGGGAGGGGCCCTGTGGAAGAAGTGCTTCAACACACACCATAGCCTCCTGGTCTACTTCAAGATTTGCTGCTTGCCCAAGCTCACCCCATGCCCAGTCTGTCTAGCTGCTTCCTCATTCCTGTCAACTTAATCCAGGAGGAAGGGCACCAGGTCATTTTGACACCTAAGAGTCTCTCTCCTTCATTTCCACCTATCCCTCCTGATTGGAGCGCTTTCTCCACCCATCTCCCCTTCTCCCCTTTCCCTTCTTTTCTCCTGTCTTTTCTCCTCTCCCCTTCTCGCTTCTCTTCCCCTTCCCCTATCTTTCTCACTTACTTAATCCCCAAGACCATTTCAAGGAAATCTTATTTTCTGGGTCTAAACTCAACATCTCTCTAGCTCATCTTCAGTACAATGACATTTTCTTTGTGATGGCATTGACAAAACTTTTGCATGTCTTTCTCACCTTAATGTAGGGTTTCCCACATTGAACTGAACTCACCTTCTGTTTTCTTTTGCAACATTACAACAGACATGCAGGGTGAGATGAATGACTTGGCAACAGCCCTCACAACTCAAGGAGGAAATTAGCTAAAGACCAACTCCAACCAGCTGCTCTCTAGCCTGACGCCATTCTCCTTGAAATCAGGACATTGGAAGAAGAAAGAAGAAAGGAAAAGCACATGCATGGCTGCATCACCTTGTGCGTCTAGGAGGGAATGTGTCTGTGTGTAGCAGGAGTGAGGGAAGATTTTTGTGCACAGAGGAGAAAGCTATGCATAGGACAAGAGGGAGACCTACCTCAGTGGTTATGATGAAAATTAGGGAGAAATATTTTACTCAAAAGGATTATCCTGTGCCTACTTTGGAGGAAGGCTAATTCTATCCCACAGGGTAAGTTGCCTCATTTTTGCTCGGTTGTAACTTTAGGTATGTGGGCATGCAATTAAGATTTTCCTGGAATCACCCCACTTAACCCAATGACAATGGGGAGCAGGATTTTCCCATCTTAACAGCTAGTTCAGAGCCCAAGTGGCAGTCCACCAGCAGCCGACGTGAGGAGAGGCTGAGTGGCAGTTCTAATTGACCATTTCTACCCATGTTCCTCTAAGGAACATACAATATGAGCTGTCACAGCTTCCTGCCAATCACAAGAAATCTGACCTAGAGAAAGCACAGTCTCAGAATGAGAGTTGTTTATATATCCAATGAATTCAGTTTCCATTGCATTATTTTATTTTTAGGCCGGCATAGAGAAGAACCTGCCTGATCATATTATGAAATCATGAATTTAGTAGATTATAGATGATGACTTCAAATCTAAATATGTCCTCTGGCTGCCCAAACAAGAGGCCATTTAGCATTTCACATCATCTAGACTTCGAGCTCTGAGTTCGTTCTTTGGGGATACTTAGGAGCTTTCGCAGAGTGGCAGCTTACCAGATACGTAGGAGGCACCCTGCTTATGACGCAGAGGGGAAACAAACAACGAATTTGCATTTTGATGAGCAATGAAGAGAACTTCTAGATGAGCAGTTTTCCTGCAGCACAAGGGGTTAAAGCAACTTAGATTTAGGCAGACATGTTACACATGCCATGTTGGCCTGTTTTCCTCCTTTTGCAGTCAGTGAGAGATTTTTCACTCTGACACAATTTCAACAACACACATGTCATAAGCAATGGGGACTGGAAAGAAAGAGAAGCTCACAAAGGCAAACTAACTAGACAGACAGCAGCTCATCAGTGCCACATGCTCATGCTCAGCTCCGGCGGAACAGTCCGGCTGTAATAAGGCCAGACACATGGATCTCAAAATGTCTCTACAAGGAGTTAGTTAGCAAGGTGGCCATACCCCCACAGGTGCACTGACAGGGAAACTACATGGGAAAACACGGTGTTTCAGTTTGCAGCTGCCATCTGCACTCCATCAGGGGACACAGTTGATGCCTTCTCTCCCAAAGTTAACAGGGGGCTGTGGGAAAGATGACAGAACTTCAAATCCCCCACCCAACTCAACAGGAAAAAGAGGGAGGTTGACGGACAAAGAAATGCTCTTCCAAATTCTCCATCCGTGAAAAGACACGCATAGGTGTGCTTCCAGTTTTCAGGCTTACATCATTCAGCTTGTTTCTGAGCAGTGATTAATTCTACAGGAAAAGAACCAAGGCTGCTTATATTATTGGTCACAAATATTCATGGCCCATTCCCTGGGGGAGAATTATATTTCATTCTCCTATTGATGAGGCTCAGCCGTGTGATCTACTGTAGCCTGTGAACTGTGTGGAAAATAGCATGTGTCACTGACATGGAGAAGGTTTAAGGGCCAATGTGTGGTCCTCAGGCTCTCTTTTCCCCCTGCTTCATGACCGGTAATGTCCCAAAGAGGAATTTCTCTGTCAGCCTCGGTCCCAGAGTGGAGACAACAGGGAGCAGTGGTGAAGGTAGACTCAAAACAGAGATGAGCGAGAAATAATGTTTATTGTTGTAAACCACTGGAATTTGTTACTGCATCATAATCTAGTCTATTCTGACTGATACAGCCACTTTAAGAAAGCTGATGGACCGTCTATAAGAAATCTAAGAGTAGGCAGCATCCTTGTTTGAGACATTCAAGCATTTTCTTCCTCTTGTCATGATCTCTTTCTTACTTCTAGCCCATTTGTGTTTGGATTAGTTCTACCCTCGCTTTATTAGTCTGATCTTCCTCAAGTCGGGCATCAGGCAGGGCAAATCTCTGGACCTAAAAAGTGAATACATATTAGGAGGATGATGGTATGGTTAATTCAGTTGAAAGAAGCAACAGTGGGTCTGCCATTATAGAACATATTCTCTTCTTTGAAATTCCGTTTATTGTCTTTGCAATGGATACATTTAGTCACTTTCATATGAAAGTGTGTAGATGCTATCTCTTAATCCTAGAAAGACATGGTCAGAGAGTCGTATGGCAAGAAGCACTGATAATATAACATAATCTTGTTAGAGACTATGTATAGAAAAAAATATCTCAAACTTAAAATAGGTGGGAGTCATAATAATGTTTCAAGCATCAGAGTAAATACTGGATTTCTAGGCATAAAATCCTCCACATAGCAGGGTAATTTAGTCTCATTTAAACTAATTATTGTACATTGACTACTTTCTACATGCACAGCATTATGTTTTATGCAGAAAACAGGATTTTAAAAAAATTTTATGTATGTATGTATTTTTATTGAGGTAACATTGGTTTATAACATTATATAAATTTCAGGTGTACATCATTATATTTCGACTTCTATATAGACTATATTGTGTTCACCACCAGAGGTCTCATTTCCACTCATCACCACACCAATGTGCCCTTTTACCCCTTTCGCCTTCTGCCCACCCCCTTCTCCTCTGGTAGCAACCAATCTATTCTCTTTATCCATGTATTTGTTTGTTTATCTTCCACATATGAGTGAAACAGTTTTGAGCCTCATCCATATTTCTTATTTGTTAGTGAAAGGCAATATCCACTTATAGCTCATCCAAAACTCCTAAGTTTTTATCTTATTCTTTTCCTTAAAATTTTAAGAGCTAATCACCTTAGCAAGCAGAATATCTACATCTGAGTGAATGAAAGTTCCTCAGGATTATCAAATACACCATTAATTATAAAAGAGAAGTGACATAGAAAGTTTATGGTCTGACATCACAGCTAGGAAACCACATTCCAGAGCCATAGAATGTTGGATTTGAATGAAAGAAAGCCTCTGGGATCCTGAGGTCCAGGGAGGTTTAACAGTTCACCAACAGTAGTAGGTCAGATTTCAGAGCTTTCGTGCCCTCCTTGGCACTTTGGTCCTCTTTAGAACTGTATGATGAGGATGGGCTAGACTCAGTTAAGGGATCCCATCTGAGATGATAAAAATTTCTTTTGGAGCCAGCCCCAGCAGCCTGGTGGTTAAGTTCAGCACATTCCACTTTGACAGCCCGGGTTTGGTTCCCAGGCATGGACCTACACCACTCATCAGCTGCCTTGCTGTGGTGGTGACCCACATACAAACAATAAAAGAAGATTGGCAACAGATGTTAGCTTAGGGCAAATCTTCCTCAGGGGGAAAAATAATTGTCTCAAAAAGTACATAGAATATGGGAAAATTAGGAATATAGAAATTATGAACACCAATAATCTACCTAAATTGGTGCTCTATTTAGAAAAATCCCAACAGTCTCTCAGCCTTTCCTTGGATGCTTTCAGTGACCAGGAGCTCACTGCTCTCTGAGGTATCTGTTCTGTTGTGGGACCTGGCTGGGTAGTAATAAAGTCTTCCTTGGGACAAACATAACACCTCCCTCATGGGCATTTCCATAAGCTGGTCATAGTTCTACTCTGTTCTATAAGATTAGTCTAGTCCACTGGTTTTCAATCAAAAAAAAGGTGTGATTTTGTCCCCCCAGGAGACATTTGGCAAAGTTTGTAGACACTTTTGGTTGTCACAACTACCAAAAATGCTACTGACATCTAGTGCATAGTGGCCAGGAATACTATTAACATTGTATAATGCACCTGACAACTCCCCCCCCCCCAACAAAGAGTTATCTAGTCTAAAGTGTCAACAATACTGAGATAAACTTGGACCTAGTCCACTTCCTATTTGATACTACAGCCCTTCACGTATTTGAAAGGGGCTATGCTATTCCCTCTAAATTCTGCCAAATACCTTCAGGTTTCTCATTAGTCTGCATATGACTTAGTTCCACCATCCTGTGGTGAGTCTGTTAGACATGCTTCAGTGTGTCCCTGTCCCTCATTAACTGTATCAGCCAGGAAGGCACACTATCCCCTGGTCTTACCTCGATCCAGGGGACTCTTAATTTCCATGATCATAGCACCACACGTGCTCAGTGCACTGAGAAGTACCAATAAACCATTATGAGAAGCACAAAAAGGCTCTGGTGTCTCAGATCAGAGTGTGGATTCAGCAGGATGCATGGAATTTAGAGGATGGTAGAAATAGCAGTAGTTGCAGAAATAAGACCCACTATTTATTGAGTGCTGATGATATGCCAGACACCCTGCTAAGAGCTTTATATGCATTATCTCATTTAATCCTCCTAGGAATCCCATGTGGTCAGCTGTGTTATCATCATTTTACAGATGAAGAAACCAATTCTTAGATAGGTTAAAAAACTTACTTAAGGTCATGAAGCAAGTGATCAGATTGGCCAGGACCCAAACCCAGATCTGCCTAACCTCCTAACTGACACTCTTTATCCCCACAATGGGCTCTAGGCCATCCTCCTCAAAACGTGGATAAAATGGTACATTTTACAAAAGAGTAACAAACTACCAGGAATTAGCTAATGCATCCATCTTAACATGCATGCACATAACTTGGCAGGAGGTTTCATTCCTTTGCAACCTAAGATCAGAACATACTTTACAAGAAAACAAAGCTACTAGGACAAATAGATCTCATATTTTAAGAGCCAAAAGCTTTATGTGTTTTTAATAGTCTCTTGGGTGAAAAAAAGTAAGCAGCAACAGGAAGAAAGGAAATGTTTCCAACATTTTTGTGGCCCTCTTTTCAAGAAAGTTGTCATACTCAAAATCGAAAACCCTGGTCTGCACCATCCCAGATTGGCAAGTATCCTGAGACCTTACATGAGTGACTGATGGCTATAAATCTTTGCCCCTTTGACGTATCAGGTTTATTTTCATTTCAAAGGAGTTTGGGTAGTTTCTGCTCACTGCTTCTACATTTGCAGCCTAAAGACTGGTGCTTTTAAGACTATGACTCATGGATCTTTACTTAGAAGAAGGGCGAGCTATATTTTCTCTTTTGGCAGCTCTTAAATTATTAGTCAAGTTAGCATGTAATCTTTGAGTTTCACCAAGTGGCTTCAAGGATTAGATACTGAGAGGCCGAGAAAAGTGCTGGGATTACAAACTTTCACTATGCTGCAACTTAAAGCCAAACTTTTCTTTCTCTTACCATGCAGGAACATATTGCTGCCATATTTTTACTGTACTTTCCTGAAGACAAGGAAAGCTCTGCTGGCAGAGGCAAGGGAGGAGTCCCCTGGCACTTAGAAGGCAAAAGTTCTTTTGGCAAGAGATCTCACACCAAAACTCATCACAATTTAACTCGCATTTTTATACTTGAGAGTCTGATATTGGACTATTTTTGTAAGTATGAATGTCTCCTGTTTTCTAACTCCTGGGATGACTTCAGTTCTCCTCTGTAGTTGAGAATCTCTCTGCCATGTAACTTCCTTAGAATGAACTTGAAAAAGAATGTCTCTTGCTCTCACCATTTATCCATGGGCTCCATACCCCTAGATGGTCCCTTAAAGCTGGATTCTCCAAGTGTCTTTCCACCTGCCTCTAGCTGAATGCCAAATAATAGGTAAAAACAAGTGGTTTAAGACTCAAAGCAGGGCTTGATAAATGTAATATTTGCTAGTAAATTAAAAGCTTTATTGAAGAGTTGGAATTGAAAGAAACACAGGGAGGGAATTCCTCCATCCATCCATCCATCCATCCATCCACTAAGTATTACATTTTACTATAGGCCAAGGAAATGCATAGACCTGGGGATTCAATTTCAGGGAGGGGAGATGGCATGGGAAAACCGTGGAGAATCCTAACTATGAATACAATTATAAAATAATGAACAGAGAAATTTATTTGGAGTGGAGAAGTGAGAAATCAGTTTTTGGAAGCAGGCTGCTGTCAGATGGTGCTGGGCCTTTAATGCTGGGCTAAAAAGTTTGTGCTTTATTCTACAAGCAATGAGAAGCTAATTTGTGGAGGGGCAAGCTAGATGGGTTGCAGAGAGCAAAGGCTAGAGGCGGAGAGACCTGTTAGGAAGCTGTTATAGAAATTGACATCTGAGGGGATGGCAGCATCCACAGTTAGACTACTTGAGTCTCTCTCCCTGTCCTAATTTAAGCTGTAGATGCTCCTGTGAAGATACAGGCCTATGTTGCTTTCTAAGGCAAGGCCTGGGCAAGAGAAAGAAGAACCTGTGGGTCTTAGAGTTAAGCATCATCTAAACCAGGGCTTCACACTATTTCGGCTTTGGAGGCAGCTTCACTCAGATGTCAGCTATCTCCTCTTCTCAGCTTCTCCCTTTGCCAACCGTGAACATCTTCATTTGAGAAGACTTGTGTTAAAAATGACAGTGCCAAACCATTTACAATCACATCTTTATTTCCAACTGGAATTAGATTAGAAATATTCTCAAATATAATTTTGCTTATTTATTCGTTCTCTACTGGAATGGTGAAAATGAGTAAAACATAAACCTATTAAATCCTTAGGTTTTCCTTGAAATTTAAAAAACAGAATTGACCCTCCCAATAAAACACTGAGATTATTATTTGTATCTTGCCAAGTTTGACAAAGTACATTTGTACCTGATTCAAAATTTTTCTAGAATTTTGGGAATCATTCAAGAAGCTTTTCAATATATTTCAAGAAAATCAGATTTTTCCTTCCACGAGTAATTGGGTCAAGTGACAGAAATACCCTAAGTCAAATGACAACCTTATCTTCTCAAACATTTTGCAAAAGTCTCTCTCATTTTGGGCCCAACAGCTAGCTGTCTGTGACTAATTCTCCTATATCACTCCTCCATTCCTATTTTTACTTTAAATACAAGCTGTTTTTGCTGTTTCCCACAATAGTTTTAGCCTTTCTTGGTAATCTAATGCCCGAGCCAATTTCCTGAGGTAAAGAAGTGTTTATATAAAAATTGCTATCAGAAAAGCAGTTCAAGCAATGAGAGAAGTCAGTGTACATTTTAACTGACAACTACATAAATAGATGGAGATGGAGTCACATTTCAGTCTTGAATTGTTGTATACATTGCCTTGTTCCCTTGTCTTACCTAAGCATTGATTACATACACACACAAATTTATTCCACAAATGTTTATTGAGTGTCTACTATGTGGTGGGTGCTGTGCTAGGCAATGAAGCTGTAGCACGGAGCAAAACTGCATATTACCATGACATTCACTGCTTGTTAACTTATACTTTATCTATTGATACATGGGACTGACTTTCCCAACTCGATTACAAGTGTTGAGTGGGTAGAGACCATGGTTCCTTCATGCCTTATTCATCTCTACTTTTTGTAGACCACACAGGGACTACACACAGACAATGAAAATCAGAAATCTTCCTTCCCTGGTGACATTTTTTGCTTTGAATTCCTCCAAGATGTTCATACGTCATGAACTGTCTAATCTAGACTTTAACATGTCAATTCAAGTTGGTTATTTATACATGCAGAACTTCAGCTCTCTCATCTATAAAATGGGTATAATTATACCCACTTTCATGTTTAGTGGTTATTTTGAAGCTTAAATGAGAGAATGGCATATGAAAGCCCCTTGTAAACTCTTAATAACAACACAAATGTGAGGAATTATTACATTTACTCCTAAATGGCTCTGAATTGTTCTTTGTTGGTTGTTTCAGAAATGAGGATTTTAGCTCTTTAAGTGAAGAGCAAAGGCTCTTCGAAGACAGGGCTCCATATTGCCTAGGGAAATGGTGGGCCTATAACACCAGGAGGACAAGGCTGAGCAGATGAATGCAGAGCCTTGGTTCCACAGCAAACAGTCATATCTACTGGAGAAATCCATGTACATGGTGCCACCAATGAGAACGTGAGTATGTTAGGAGAGCAAACCAAAGAGGCAGGGAAATCCATAATCTGTGTTGTCCACTATGGTCACCCTTAAATATGTGTGACAATTGCACACACAGAAGGTGGCTAGTACCACTTGAGGAGCTAAATTTTTAATTTTATTTACTTTTAGTCAATTTATATTTAAATAGCCACATATGGCTAGTGGCTACTCCGTTCGACAGCGCAATTGCAGGCTCAGCTTTGCTGTTGGTTAGTTAGCTGTATGACTCTAGGAAAGTCTGTTACCCTCTGTGAGCCTCAAATTCTACCAGGGGAAAATAGATTAAGTAATCTCCTAGGTACCTCTCTCAAGTAAAATGTTATGTGAATCAAAACACAAGAATAACAGTTAAGGCACAGAAGTCAGTCCTAGCTCCACGCTGATTTAATGCTTGCATGTGGCATGGATAAATATGCAAATGCTAGTTCTTGGCCTGCTGTGCCTCCGTGCCTTCTATAAAAAGGAGATAAGAGAAACTACATCTCGGTCTTATCAGGATTAAATAAATTAATACATATAAAGTAATAGCAGTTTTTGATGCACAGCAAGGAGGAAATCTCAACCATTTAAATGATTATCACTAATTAGCTGTGAGAAACGTCTCTGTCTCTGTAACTCTCTGACCTCCAGTTTCTTTACTTGCTATGGGCCATCTCAACTGCCCAGAATTTTATGAGAATAAAATGAGATGACACATATCTCTATTTGAACTGCTAAAAAAATGGACAAATACTGGTTTTTATCTTTGTTTTTAAAATCATGAATTTGGTTAAGCTTTAGGTTAAATCCAGTTTCTCATCATGCATTCAGCCAGTGTTCATTGAGTGCCTACTCTGGGCAAGGACTATTTTTCAGGCTGCAATTTATAGCAGAATAAAACAAAGTCCCTGCCCTTAGGGAGTACACTTTCGAGTTTGAGCGTGCACGGGCACACACACGTATGCACATACTTCTTTAGGCTTCTAGAGTCAGCCTGCCTCAGTTTGAATCCCAACTCTGTCACTTACTAACTGTATAAATCTAAGTCAGTTACTTAACTTCTTTAAGCCTCTGTTGGCCTATCTATAAAAAGGAGATAATAATGGAAAGTTTTGAGGATTGAGTGAAGTACTGTATGTGAGGTGCTTAGCACAGTATCTGGCCCTCAGTAAAAGGTAGCTATGATTGTTTTTCTTATCAGAGCGTAGAAAACCTGCTTTCCTCCCGAGCCACAAGTCTTTGCTGCTTTGTGGGTAATGTACAAGAAGCAACAGTGAGACGCCATGGAGGATCCTGGTTCTTGGTTTTCATTCTTCTCTGGGAATTCTGAACTTCTGTCCACCTTGCAGTCCCCCAGATAGAATACTCAGAAGTAGCAGGACTTGAGTTTTGGGGATTGTTTCAAAGAAGAGGAGTCCTGGTCTCGTCTGCCTTAAGGCAGGGAGGGAAATGGGGACAAACAGCTTGCACATATGAAGGCATGTGGGGTGGGAGGGAGTGGTCATGCAGGAGAGGGTACGTGGTGAAAATAGAGGAGTATTATCATCTCCAGCATTCCATGTTCAAAGCTGCTCGATCCCTGCATTTCCCCCTAGTATTTTCCCAGGCTGCTTTTTGCTAGCATCAGTCAATGATGTTAGATGTAGATGGAGAGAAATTTACCAGGGAAGTGGAGGTAGTTCTGCCAGCTAGTTATTAAAATAATGGTCCTCGCCCCACTATATAGGTTGCTAATAACACAGCAGCAGTATCAACCGTAAGGACCCCTTCTCTCTTCCACATTTAGCATAAAGGATCTCCTTTTGTTATGTTTTCCCCTTCTTTAACACTCAATTTGATGCTCGCTTTAGCCTTATTCTTTTCACTGCATGAAAAAAGTTGGGAGCTGGATGGAGGCACACTTCTCTGAAAGATGACTCTGGACCCATTACTCTCAGTAGGGCTTGCAAGTATCCAAACTTCAAAATCCATGACAAATCAACTAGGATGTTTTCCAGGAACAGCCAGGCTGACTGTGTGGCTAGATGGCTGCCTGTAAGCAATGTTTCCAGAACTAAAAAAATCATAGGCAACTCAAACCACTGGCCTGCCCCAGGGTCTAAAATATCACCATTGCTTTTTCCTTTGGATCATGGTGTTGAAGACCTCTGATAAGATGGGAACTCTGCCTGGGAATTGAGCTATGAAACTCCATCAAGTACTTACTGCTCTGAGGTCCACAGACAGGGAGAATTGGCTATGGAGAGAAAACGTGGGTAAGGGCCCATGGAAGCAATGGAAGGCTGCCCCAGGCGGGCACTCTGCAGTGGGTACAGGTCAGGGAGGCCTGCTTGAGAGCTGTAGGGCCTTTATGGGGCAATAATTGCTGGGGATCAGGTAAGGATAGATATGAAAAGAGGAAAGGAAGGGCCTGGAGAGGAGAGAGAAATTCATCTCCAATACCATCAACTTTACTATTTTGCTAAGGGAGAAACTGACTCATTACATAAAGAACTGGTCATGGTAACCCCATAATTCATGGAGTTTATTTTCCCTTTCTGAGAGTTTCAACTGTGAACTTTGGAGATTTGGCAACATTAGGCAAGGATTCTGCCAGCAGGAAGAAAGATCTGTTCAACCCCGCGTGGGCCATCACTTGCTCAGATCTTACAGCAACCTTGCCTTGTATGGCATTGGAACAATGGAGCGCCTCTCATCAGATGAAGCTCTCCCTTAATCCCTTGTCAGTATCGAAAGCCACGCGCTCCATAAATGACTATCATGGCTGCTCCACGAAGTGTTTAGATAGCAGAGGAGAAGTGACTCAAAGCTTGTGACAGCACAGGCCTCCTCACCCCCTCTCTGAAAGCCCCTGGCTTTCTGCTCGATTAACACTTCCCGAAGTTCAGGGTCTTCTCCGAATGTCGCAGAGCATACTCCTCCTGTCCTGTTTGGATAATTTAGTAGATTAGCAATGGAGCAAAAATGTGTCCCTTTAAAAGTCTACCCTTTGCCCTCAATAAAACGGTTTGAGAGACCTGAAATTTCTCGGCAGACACTTGTAGTTAAACAAAGCATTTCACATACCTCCAGAAAAAGGGAGATACTTATTTATTTATTGTTCATTATTCGTGAAGCGGCTTTAATCTAAAGGCTGACGTTCGAAGGAGAATGCTCAGTGCCAACATGGCAGAGCTCATGCTGTGTTGAAGCTGAAGATGTCACCCACAATAAACATGAACTGCGATGACAATGGGAAGCGGAAGGTGAAGAATTGCCTCTCTGAGCAGGGTGGGGGGGCTGAATGCGTGAGAAAAGGAAAGATGCATTTGATTGTGTTTACAAGATTCATTCACAGCACAGCAGGCAGTATTCACACTATAATATTCACCCTAACACAGATAATTTGATTTTCAACCTGGTTATCATGCATTCAGACATAGCAATACATGAAAATATATGCTTTAGCAGTGCATTTTAAACAAGGTTGCACACTTTAAGTCGGAATATATTAGAGGTGAGTGTTGAAGTTAGCGATTGTAGAAGTCCTAGAAATCTCCATTCAGCACATGGCATATGCTTTGAAATTACTCAAAAAAATTTTACATTATGTTCCAGCTGCTGACTATATATTTATATATCTATATGTATACAGTATGCAGTGAAAATGATAAACTTGCTTGCTTTTTAAATTTTTCATGGCTTAAAGAGTCTTTAACTTTCTTTAGAACCCCAAGTACAATGGAAATGTGACCCCACCCACACACCTTGAAATTATAACTATTACTATGATAACTGAGCAGGAGATGACAGATTACCTGGCGCAACCTCCTCGTGTGGTAAGCGAGGAAACTGAGCCGAGCGCCTTTCACAAAGTCACACAATTAATAAGTGAAGAGTTGAGGTTAGATTTCATGTCTTCGGTACTCATTTTTCTGCCTCCCTGTCATTGAATTGAATTAAATAAAATGTGGGGAAATGGCCTATCTTTATCATAGTTAAAATCAGAGTTTTTCTATCACACATTGAGCACACAGGCATATCCACCAAGCCTCGGCCCACTCTGGCCTCCAGTCCACAGGCCTGAGAGTCAGCCAACACGTATGAAAGATTAATTCACTGCAAAGATTGCTTCCCCATTGCCTTCGTTCTTCTACTGCTTATGATATTAGTCAATAAGGAATATATCCTGGCTATGGGGAAGCCATAATGGATAGCAGTGGTTTCAGAAGATCTTGGTGTTTTAAAGCTATAGAGTGACCTTCTGAGACTTGGTATGACTCCCAGAGAAATACAAATTGCAGATTCAGTAGATTGACTTGTCTTTTCATGGGCAATAAATCTCTTAGTCAAGTGTGGTGACTAGAGACTTTGAGTTGAGTCTTAGGTCAATCACTCACACTTCACAAACTAAAGACAATTGCTCCCCAACGCTAATGGAACAAATGGATACCTGGGACACATCAGCAGAACTGGTGACTCCAGGAGGAAAAGGGCCGCTGGGGGAAGGGATAAGACAGATGGGGGAGGCACCTCGCCTGTTCCTTCACAGCCCCTTCCAAGGGCTATAAATGTGCCCTTGTTATTCCACACTCTGCCATACCCACCTGCCCTTCAAGTCACAAATCACCTAATTATTTTGTTCACAGAGCTCTGAGCAGTTAGAATTAGATGGGACTGGAAATCACCCAAGAGGTTAGGATAGCCACTGAAGTTTGTGAGGACTCGGTCAGCAAGAGGTGGTGACCCAGAGCCTCCAGCTCCACAAGGCCTGAGTCAGAGCTATGGGGAAAGTACTTACACTACCTGGGAGAGAGTTGCCTGAAATCGGCATATTGTAATGTTGGAAACAGACATTTTAGAATTGCCTTGTCATAAAATGTTTAAAAATGAATGAGTTTCTGAACAGTCTAGGAGGTGCTTGAACACAATTCCTATGCAACGGTGGGGTTCCAGCATGCAACTCTGGGATGCAGCCTGTTTGTCCCGCCTCCAGCACTGGCTAACAACGTGGTCTTTGGGAAGTTACTCAACCTCTCTGTGTGTCAGAATCTTCATCTATAGAACTGTCATATCTCCCTTATAGGGTTCTGAAGATTTAAATTAGTTAATTAGTTTAAAGTACTTAGAACAGTGCCTGGCACATATTAAGAGTTCAAAAAATTTTGGTTCCATTTATTATTCTACCTTAATACAGACTTTAGGCCAGAAAAAGATGCCAATGATTTCTCTTTTTGACCACACAATTATTCAGAAATAGCTCTAAGAACCAGCCTCTGGTATTTCTTCTGGTTCCACCCTCCAAAATAACCTGAGATTCTCTCAAATTGCAGCCTGCTTCTAAGAATATAGAACACTTGTGTATTGGGATAGAGTATGCTGCTTGCCTTGCACCACACAATTAATTGTGTTTAATGACCATTTTTACTAGGATGAGAGTGGTAACAATAAAATTAAAGGAGCTAAGACTCAACACCACCCAACCAAAAAAAGAAAATGCAAACACCACGCACAGCCCTGAATGCAGAGGCAAAATTTTTTCCTCTTTCCTCTGTTCTTGGGCTTTCTCCATAAACTGAGCTCTACCCAAACAAAGGAGAGAACTGCTCTATGTAAAGTGGTGGTCTCCATGGCTGCTTCCCACAGAATGCCCTCATTTTTTTAGAGTCAGAATGCTGGCTTAGCCAGGCCACCGTCTGCTCCTGGAGAAGGATTGCCTCAGCCCCAGTGCTCAGGAGGCCAGCGGTGGGTCCATGCTCACTCAAGCTTGTGCTGTGCTCTTGCAGCCTCCCTCCCTTCCCCCAGCCTGGCAGGCCCCAGGTTGTGAGCCTGCACCTCCCCACTGATGGGGAAAGCATCGACTCTGCGGTGGTTTAAGTGCATTGTTGATGCTTCTATCAAAGCCTGTGCTCCCACCTCATGCTCAGTAAAGCAGCTGGCGAATGTTGTGTCGTGTGCTACAGATGGATCAGTGGTGGCAGGCCCAGAGCTCAGCATATCAACTTAAACAGGTGTTTGACTCTGCGTTTTCCAGGTGGCCAGAAGGAAGCTGATCATTTGGTGAAAGTAGAAGCCATGCGGGAGAGGGATAGCTCCCCAGCGTTGGCAAGAGCGTAGAGCCAGCCACTTGGCTTTAATCTTTTTGTTCACCAGCCATGGTCGTGAAGCCAGAACATTTCCTCTTGGGGTTCATACTTACTCTGAATTCTAATGGAGAGTAAGAGGATTCTGCACTCAGTTCGCACTCTTTTATTGATAGTGGTCTTTTGGTCACCAGAACTTGCAGCAACTGGAGTTTGCCGACGGAGCATCTCTTCATCAGCCCAGGCTGCCAGAGCGGCATGAGAAGCTGAAGGAGCTGCGCAGTGTTGCGTCTCTCCCCAGTTCTGTATCCGCCCTCATGAGCAGAGGACAGTGTGAAGGATCCTTTCTGGTCACGGGAATGACAGACACCATCAACAGCTAGCCAGGAAATCACAAACAAAGGCAAACAATCAAAGCAGCTGCTCCTTGGAAGGCAGAAACCAAGGCAGCACTGAAGCAGCTTTTTGCAGCAAGAGAAGTTGCACAAGTGAGGTTTCAATACAATCAGAAGCAAAGGTGAGAGAAAACCCCTGTCTACTGGAGGGCTCCATGAAACGAGCTCCAATGCCTACACAGGGTACAATGCTGCTTCCACAGGGAAACTGAGAAACCCAAAAGACTTTAACTGGAAAACCTTAAGGGGAAATAGGCCCATGATAAGAGGGAAAAGTAGAGGGTGTGGAAACTAAAGCCAGAAGAATCCCCATCAAGGACTTCCTGAGAGAACACGGAGGAGAGAGAGAAAGTGGGTGCCGTTCTCTTGGAGCCTACAGTCTACAAATCCCCAAGGAGCCCTGGTGAATAAACTGGGTACTCTGAAACTGTCTTCGAGGAATGCAGTGGAAACATTGTCTCAAGTCCCCTCTAAGAGCTGAGAGTAAATTGAGTACATTTGTCATAACTTATAAACAGGAGAAGGGGTCGGAAGTGGGTGGGGAGGGGGCCTCATCATGGGGCCACCTGCTCCAGAACTGGCACTGTGGGGCTCCTGCTCCTTCTCCTTGGGTCCTGTGACCCAGCAGACCCTGAGGGGCAGGAAGGCAACTGTCAGTTTTCCCATGGCACTTGATTCTGGCAAGGGAACAAGTCCAGTGGAAGCCAAACCCTTGTCATGATCCCATCAGCCGCACAATGGTGGAGCCTCTGCTGACTGGTCGTAGGTCACAGGAGTGTGGGAACTCATCTGCCTCCCACATCTGACTCCCCAAATCACCCTGCTTCCCCTCCAAAAGCCCGAGGAAGCCTAATTATGGAATTTCTTGTGCAGAGTCCCTCTATACAGAAAGGTAAGAGATATCCTAAGGATCATGGACAGGTGCCTTCCTATTATTATTTATTTATAATTCATATTCTTAATTGCTTCATAAGGGAACCAAAGAATAATAAAGTCATATATACACATGTACAAAGATTAGTCTGGTTAAAACAGGACTTCTCAGCCACGGCTACTGCAATTTGGAATCAGATAACTTTATTAAGGGGAGCTGTCCTGTGCATTGTAAGATGTTTAACAGCATCCCTGGCCTCTACCCACTAGATGTCCCTGGTTGAGAATTACTGGAATAAAATAAAGTTAGGTAAATGGCAGATGATAGATAGATAAATAGATATAATAGATGGAAAGAGAGAGATAATAGAAAGACAGATGATAGATATTATACAGATTATAGTCAAAAGTTATAGAGAGAAATAGGGAGTCTAGTGTTCTTAAAAACTGAGCATTCATTGTAGCCTGTGTAGGTTCTGAATGAAGCAAATCAGGGCAAGAGCTGTGCTATAGCAGTCCTAGTGGTGTTGACACGTATCAAGTGCTTCCTGGAGCCCAGCACAGTGCCTGGATTCAGTACAGTTTCATGCATTAATTCATTTGGTAGTTATTATTACCCCTATTTTAGTAGTGAAAAAAATAAGGCTCAGAGAGGCTAACTAACTTTTCTAAGGATGACTAGCTGGAAAAACAAGAGAGCCAGAATATGCCCAGTTTGGTCGACTCTTTACTAGAATTACACTGTCCAACATGATCGCCATAAGCCACATGTGGCCATAGAGCAGTTGGAATGTGGCTAATTGGAAATGAGATGTGCTGTAAGTATAAAATGTACTCCCGATTTGGGACCTATGTTGAAATGATATTTTCAATATGTCAGATTAAATAAAATGTATTATTAAAATCAATTGTATCTGTTTCTTTTCATTTTTTAATGTGGCTACTCGAAATTGTAAAAACACATGTGGTTTGTATTAAATTCCTATTGGACAGTGCTGTACTAGATAATACTATCTCCCTTAGCATCAGTTTTAAGAAAGGCTGAAAAGGAAAATAATGTGTTGTGGGCCAGGAGACAGCAAGGGAACCAGTATCATCATCTTTTATTATCAAACCAAAAAATAAACACAGGTAAAATCAAAGACATAGTTTTAGAAATAAAGTTATCTGTAAAGCTGGGACAGGGCCAAATGAAAAAAAAAAATAGTTTCAAAGTAATTATATTCAAGTTCATATGTCAGCACAATTGTTCTTTTCATTGATATCAAATCATGATTATTTGGACTCAGAGTGAGCCCCGGTAGACCTGCTGCTGTGTCAGCTTACTCATGCCCTCCTTTTCTCCTTCCTGATCACTCCACTAGCCTCTTTTACTATCCATGCCTCATCTCTGTGCATTTAAGCAAGTGAAAGGCAAAGGATAATTTCCAATCATCTTATAGTTCCAGTCACTGGCCTTTCCTAAAAACTTCACTTAGACATTTTTTCTAATCTTACATGGACGTGTCATGCACAGTGAGTCTCTGGGTGCTTTCTTGCTACCTGTTCAATCTATAAAGTCCTTGTGCCTCCTCCTCTTGTCTGGAGATACCATCCTCTGTCAAATTCCCACCTCTTCTCCAAGGCTGGGTAGCAGGCTCAGTAGGTAAACTGGTAGACTGGGGGGACTGAATCTGTTTCCACGTGATCATGGACCAGATCTGCAAAGTGCACTTGACAACAGTACCAACCTCACAGAGTTGTTGTGAGGATTAATAAATTAAGCCACGTTTAATCTCTGGAATACTGTCTGGAACACACTAAGTGCTTCATAAACTTTAGTTACTGGCATTTTCAACTCTCTTTGTACTTAAAAGGGGCCTCATCATGTGCGTAAGGATATTTCTGTCTGTAACCACCCTTGTACCTGTGCCTATCCTGTGTCTCAACCACTGGGGAGCTCAAATGCAGACACTTGAGCTTGATGGCAGAGAGTGGGCAAGGACAGAGCAGGCAGCACCCCAGGGATGGAACAGCAGCAAGAGGAAGGCTGCTCCCACCACATTGTTATTAGAGTTTGATGAACAACTCTGATCATTGCACACTTTAAAATTATAGGATTCAGGGCCAAAGCCGAGGGATTTGTTTCAAATCGGTAAATCTCAGAAGAGGAAGTCTCTAAAGCAGGCACCAGAAGAGCACACCCAGAAGGCGCACGCAACAGGCTGCAAAGGGCTTTGTTTGAAAGGTCTGGGGGCTGCGCTCCACTCCAGCATGGGGCTGTGCCTTTGCAGGATAGAACAAAAGCAGGCAGCAGGCTGGAGATGGAGGAATGGTAAACCACCTCCCACTCCGGTCAATAATGAGAGATGGATGATGGTACCCGCTGAATAACCTCACTTTGCAACTTTTATGCGAACGTTTGACAAATGAGGCCAGCTAAAGGTACAAGAGAATGATTAAAACCAGCCCCTGCAAACGCAGAGATAACTGTCCTGGGGCCTGAGTCTCCTTGAGGTGCCCCCATTTCCACCCCCAGCCCCCCGTCACTGCCCTTACTTTTCCAGAGTTTTCCAGAGTTTTTCACTTCTAGTCATGTCCTTCTCCCCTTCCTCTACTGCACCCCATACACGAAATTATTCTTGGGATCATTTTATCCAATAGACTCTGTGTTCCTGGACTCAGAATAAAAGTATTCATTCATTCAATAAGCCAAAATGTTTATCAGCTTGCTGTCAAGGCAGGAATTTTTGGCATGTATTTAACAATAAGAACTTTATCCAAAATCCTTACAAAGAACCTCTCCTGTTGACAAAAATCACCTAAGGCTCCTATTAAAAATAAATTCCCAGGCCTCAAAAGGGGTTTAGTGAATTTCCCAGGGAGAGGGTGGTCTCTGGAGAGACCAAGTGAATCTTACCATTAGGGAAGCCCAGAGAAATTTCTGAGTTCTCTCGTGCCACTTCCCTGGCAGGGAGTTGCTTCTTGGGTTGGAGAGAGTCAGCTCTAGTCCTCTGATCGTTAAGCTCTGCCCCTTACTTGGCTGATGGCTTCCGTCAAACTATAATTCAAGTGGTGTCCTATCAAAGGGACAAAACTCATCCAAGGCAAAAATCACGGGTCCTCAGACATGCTAATGTTTCATGGTAACTAAACTGGACCAGATCAGAGCAACGGTAGCCAATGAGGCTGTGTCGCCAAAGAGGCCAGGGTGTGGTGAGAAACGTCAGAAGACATCGATGAGGGTGAGGAAATTAATTCAGCCCAGAAATAACAATCCTCAAGTTCATCCAGTCTCCTCTGCATTACTCTGAGCTGTTGGGAAGTGTCACCCCGCCTGCTGGTGAAGACGAGTTTCTAGTTGCCTCCATCATGCTCACTGGCAGGAAAATAATTCAGGAAAGCCCTGTTTTTGAGCATGTCCCAACCAGCTTCTTGGAGCAAGAAAAACATGGAAACGTGCTGCATGTAAGCACCTTAAGGAAATGTGCCTAGGAATCCAAGCCTAAAATAACAAATGACTTGACTCCAAATAAATGTACAGCTTGTCAAAATCAAGACCACCCCCCAGCTCCACCCCGGATAAAAGGAGATAAAGGCTACTCTCTAAAAGCTTTTGTTTTTTGTCCAGTCAGTGGGTCTGTGAAAACCATCAGTGAACTTGGGGGCCTCATTGTGAGTCTTGTTTATTATTTTCTGTACAAACTTGGTGGATGGTGCTAAGCTAAGCCATCGCAAGGTTAAGCATGCAGTTTGTTGATTCTGGCCCTTAAAAATAAATAACAGACTGACTCCCACAAACCCTATCTTCCCTGTCCTCAACCATTTCTACACGCTTTACATATGCCGTATTAAACCTAATACAATTATTATTATGTATCAATACATGCTCAATAAGTCCATTTGGGTGAGGCAGGAGGAACAAGTCAGCACTCCTTCAGGGTAGCCTGTGGGAAATGAAGGGACAATTAAGTCACTAAGACTAAAGATTTATGAGATGAGATTCTCTATAGACCCCCTTGGCTGCTACAATCAGCAGCACTGCGGTAAGACAGCATGGCAAGTGATGGAAAGAAAAGTAGTATTTTTGAACCTTACAAGGCAGGCCAAACTTATTTAAAACGACAACTATCATTAATACAAATGTTTATTACATCGTTATGGAAGGAGGTAATATTAAGCGTTAGAGGGGAAAGGTGACCTGGAATACTGAACAACAGCAATCTATGGGCCCTGACCCTACTCTTTGCACAAAAGGACAGCCATGACATGCATCAGAATAAGAGTCACAAATGACCACCCAAAGAAATCCGAAGAAGAACAGCTCCAAGGTAAAAGAATGAGCTGGGTGTTACCTGTCTAGTTTATGACCTCTTCCCTTTTCTTTTCTTTTCTTTTTTTTTTAACTGTCCTTCAAGGGGGCTGAAAAGCAATTTTCATGCTATGGCTCTAAATATCAGTTTATCCCTCCAACAGGGTTCTGAGCATGCCCAGTAGGAATGATTTAACACTGCGCTGATGACTTGCAACAGAAGAACGCCATGTGAAAAGGTAGTCTGCCACAGCTAATGGGCTCTCGTTTCAAAGGGATGCTGTGTGTACATTACCAGTGTATGGAGAAGGTGCAGAAAGGCCCAGGCAGCCATTAGGAATGGAGTGTTGTTGATGATGAAAAGGCACTTTGCCGGTGAGGGAATGGTGGGAGAGAGAAGGCTTATCTGTCTTTTTGATTAGAAATGCATGCTTCCTTTCATCATCTGAGCTGAAAAATTGGCTTCTGCTCTTGGTTTATGAAACCATTTTTCTTTTTCCTTTCTTCCCAGGTTTGCAAACTGCTTAATAAATTAGTTACTGTGAGGTACATGGGTGCCACAATAACCTTACAGGCTTTTCCCAAATGCATCCTTAATATTTTATAAGTATTTAAATAGATTTATTCAATTTGAGCCGGCTGATTTATTAAAGCTGGCATTCTGGCACAAAAAAGGGGGTTCTATGCAGATGAAAGCTGATCAAAAAAAATTTAAGAGGCACTCCCAATTCCTATGAAGTTTTTTAATGAATTAAAGCGAAACTTTGGTTATAGCTAATTGAGCATATGGTGTAAAGAAACCATTCGAAGCATAAAAGCTTGAAATGGGAGCATCATTCGTGCGTTCATTTGTTCAACAACATTATGGAGAGTCTTCAGGATTATGCTAGGCCCTGGGGTCTTCCTGTTATTCTGTCCAGTCCAGCTTTAAAAGATTATAGAACCAAAACTCAAGTGTTTGTATAGCTCTCAACCCAAGGAAGACAACAAAAGTCAGGTCATCCTATATAAATTATCATTCTGAATTGCAAATAAAAGAGTGACCCCCTCCTCTGCCAGGAAGGGACTGAGACTTTTGGCCCTAAAGGGTGAGCCTTATTTCCCTCGGAAGTGATTAAGTCTGCTAGGAGTTCCTATGAGGTGACTCCCACGTTGACTCTGAAGGCCGACTCCCCAGTCATGCCTTGGACATCCATTAGGACCTATGCTGGAACTGGAGTGCTTCCAAAGACCACCCCAAGCCCTTGATCCCTCAGAAAATCAGATTCCAGACTCCAGCAGCATCAGACACTCCAACAGAA
This sequence comes from Equus przewalskii, assembly GCF_037783145.1. Classification (NCBI taxonomy): domain Eukaryota; kingdom Metazoa; phylum Chordata; class Mammalia; order Perissodactyla; family Equidae; genus Equus; species Equus przewalskii. The sequence continues at coordinate 34,698,931 of NC_091844.1, forward strand.
TCCCTCACCATGTCCAATTAATCTGTGAAAAGCTAAATTCTTTTCTACCAGATAATAAAGCAGACTTTGAGATTTATATCAGGTCGTGAAAGCTTCAGAGAAAGTATTCAGAATTAAAGAGAACATAAATCATCTTTTCAAAATAAATTTTTTCTTATTTACTAGATTTCTACATGCATAATATTTGTCAAGTATTAAATCTAAATAGTCAGACATCCAATCCTAAAAAGGATAAAATATGTTAGAAAGTACACAATGATCAATTTCAAGCAGCATAATAGATAATGCCCCAGAGATACTTCAGAGTGTATGAACAGTTAAGGTAATTATCCATACCAAAAACTATTTTATAGAAATGTGCTACAAAGAAAAAAATTATATTCGGGTCTAAATGACCATATGGGCAGTCTTTCTAAGGCCTTACCTTTTCTTTTCCTCTACTACTATCTGTTTGACTAAGAGAGCTGAAAATTATACCATTTGTGTTAGAATCAAATGCAAATGGAATAATTGTCCCTTCTCTAATCAAAACACATTTGTGGATTGAAATACCACATGGGGCAATTTTCAGTTAATCATGGATGTTAATAAATACGACTCTAAGCCCATAAACAAACATTACTTTGGCTAATATAAAGTAGGAAATTATTGTTAAGCTTGATCAGACATGTAACAAAAACTGAACTTCGCAGAAAGTCAGCAAATTAACCATCTGAAAATAAAGATGAGCATCAACAGTGACGAAAGATTAGATTTAGCTAAAACGCTTAGACAAGTCATGCATCAGCACGAGGAAATATTTAAAGCTGGCTTCGCTGAAAATGGAAAATATTACGTATTATCAGAGTATTAGCTTCTCTAAAGATCAAAAACCAGAAGCTTAGTGATTAGAGATTTACAAACTAGAAAATCAGCTTTAACAAAAATCAAAGTTACCCAGAGCCTGAAGTATATCAAAACCTCTAACAACAAATGGTATTCTCAAATGAAATAGAAATATTTAGTACTCTATTTCCATCACCAAGCTTATAAACCAATTTGAGATTCCTTCCTTCCTTTAGCCCTCCCTAAATGTAAAATATGTATTTTGGTGACAAAATACCTAAAGGGCCATGAAAGTATTCCGCTCATCTATAAGACCAGGGCTAGATTTGGGCCTGTAGAGGCACTAACCAACGAAAAGCTTATGGCTCCACTTTCGCCTCCCACCTTGCACTTAAAATAAAATGCTAAGCTAAACCACAGAGTTGATATGTATGCTAGCACCAAAGTATTTTCTCTCTAGATTTACTCACTTCAAAATTCTAATATGTTCCTCCAAGCTGAGCTTTTCCCATTTGCAGGAATTGGGGAGCCTCCGCTTGCTTTCAGGCTACCCTAAGCAAAGTTGGCTGTTGGGTCACCCAGCACTGTTGAAGAGACCGCCTTGAAGTGAAACCAGTGTGAGGCACTATGGACACCCACGTTTTAGGAAGAAGAGGAGATATTTTATCTGCTACAGTTTTTTATCTCTAGGTCAATCTACAGATCTTTCTCTACACATCTATGTAACTAAGTGAGGTACCAGTGTAAGATCATACTCTAAGCGTTTAAGAAATGCAGGCTTTCATCTGAAGAATTCCAATAACAAAGGCAAAAATCAGCACTTCCTTTGGTCTATTGAAGCAACTGTCACTTTTCCCCACTTGTCCTGAAAATGTAGACTTGAGACTAGAAAAGGAGAAGAAACCTTGAGTAACAAGGCTGTAAGTTCACGTTAAAGAGGCCAGCAATTTTTAATATGCGTGGAACCTTTTGCTCATCAATTGACCATTCAATCAATACATATAGCTAGTCAGAGTAATAATTGTTTCTATTTACCCAACACTATGTTCTTATCAGGCTTTGTATTTATGTTGCTTTAACATTTTAAACAACGATCCCATAAAGTAGGTACTATTTTTAATTCTTAGTTTTTAGACGAGAAGACTGAAGCTTAGAGAGGATAAGAAACTTATCTTGGTTAATGGTGTAGCTGGGATTTGAATCTAGGCAGACTCAGAACTGCTGGCAAGGATTAAAGAAGCCTAACCTTCTCAAACATATGCTGTCAGTATTCTGAATTCCTTACACGAAAATATTCTGTACAAACCAAAATTGCAAACTTCCCCATTCTACATGGTGTAAGAGAAAATAATTATCTCCATTAAAAAATGAAAATTTCTATTTTTAGCTTTGGATTCACAGCTTGGTGCTCCATTTTCTTCATTATCAAGGAAATGGAGTAAAAGAAATATTCATGGTGCTGCAGGTCCTTATTTGAAGCCACTCACCCTTCTTCCTCACTGAAAACCAGACTAAACATTTCTGAATGCCTGCATTTTTAAATTTCCAACAGTAATGAATAAACTGTACCTGGGGTGCTCTAACTAGACCCTCACATTGTTAGCAGACCTCACATTACACTGATATAATTGTACCACTGCGCTCATGGCTCCATCCGTTCTTAATCCACCCATCCTTGGATTTTCTAATACAATCAAAGTCCATCTAAAGCCCTGGCTGTTCTTAAAATCACTGTTGGAAGACCATCAAGAAGGCAATGAACTTTCAAGTCATAGTATCTCAGAGGAACCTATAAATGAAATAGATCAAGGATGAGGCACACAAATGGCTGGGGGGGAAAATCATTTGGTTTATACAACTTCAGCTTCCTTGTCTGTACAGATTCCATATAAGGAATAGCAACTTTTCAAGCCAGCAGGCCTAGACATATTTCTTGGCCTTATGATTCTCACAGTTCTAGACATTCCAAGGTAGAGGGTCACTCAAACAGAGTTGTAATTTCTTGTGTATATTTATTTCCAAAGTATCTTATGCATACTTTCCCAATGAAATCATAGATGGAGGCTAGGGGAATGCTAGCTGGGTTATTTTTCAAGCGTGCCTAGAAGAAGCAGTCAAAAAGAACGGCTCCGGGCTTCTCAAGCAAAAGAGCCAGACTTGAGCTAGACTACCACAGCAGGCGTTTCACCAGTGTGCAGTTCACCTGAACTACAGCTTGTGTCTTGGAGATGATGTAAGAAGAGAAGAGGGAGGAAACACACGCATGAGATTTAAAGAACAAACTTCCCTGTGGTCACTAGGAGAATGGCATGCATAACACACAAGCCAGATTGGTAGGGCAGTGTGATAGAGTCCAATAAGAATATGCTAAGAGGCCAACCATCAGCATTCAAGCGTCTCCTCCAAATCCTACCCACTCACCAGCAAAGCAACCTTGAGCGCACCACTCGCTGCCTTAGTGCTTTAATTGCCTCATCTGTGAAACAGGGTGAACAGACCAAGATGGCGGCATGTTCTGTTTGGATCTGACAGCTATAAAAATAAGAAGTCAAGTTTTTACTATTTGTTTTACTGTATTCCAAAAGTAACCAAATAGTATCTATTGTTTTACATCTTTAGGTGAAATTTGAAAAGCAGGACTCCTAATAAAATGAGGAAGACTTGAAAATCTATGCAGATCCAGGGCTCATCCTTAACAACTCCAAGATAAAGAGAATAATTTAGTCAAAAGTGTTTCTTAAAGTTCATTACAAATACTGAATTATCGTAAGGAAAAAACAGGTTACTCTTTATTCCTTCAACCAGTATCTGTTGTTATCCATGTATTCATTCAGTCCTTATTGAACAGACTTTTCTCTAGGTACTTGGATATATCAGTGAAGAGAAAGGTGGATCCACATTTCATGGTGGGAGAAACTCAATAAACAATAAAGATAACAAATTAGAAAATTCTATAAGGTAAAGCATGTTAAGTGCTAGGGAAGAAGGAGAAAGTTGAACAGGCTAAGGGCATTGGGAGTTTGAGAGTTGGGATTCGGGGGCTGGCATAGGTTGCCTTCTTAAATAAAGTGGCCAGAGCAGGCTTCATGGAGAAGGTGACTGACGTTGGAGCAAAGACTTCTAGGAGGTGAGGGAGTGAGCTATGCAGATGTGTTGGGAAGAGCAGGACTAGGGTTCAAGAAACAGCAGGTAACTGTAAAGACCGTGGTTCTTTGCCCCAAGGAGCACAAAAAGCCATTGCAGGGATTTGCCTAGAGGAGAGTTGTGACCTGACAGTTTCTAAATTCAGAAACTGTATTAACATCCATACAGATTTCCCTAGACAGTTAAAATAGGTATCTGTGTATGTGCATAAGTACAGTCTCCTATTCTTATTAATGCTACCAAACCATCATCAGCCACTCAGTATTGGTTTGCTAGTTGGAAGGACAGAACAGTGTTGCTATTTCTAAACTTATTCACCCATTAATCTTAAAGCCTAACTCAAGCATTTGCAGAATTGAATTCTACTGGTACTTATTATGTGTACACTTCTGTGCCAGAAAGTGAATGAATCTTGGGAATGAAGAACACCAAAGGGAGAAGGGTGTAAAACCCACAATTTTGTTGTGACTTAATCTCACTCAATTTCAGGCTTCTCATTTGCAATGCAAAAGGAGAATATCTTCTATTTCTCAGTTTTGGTGAAGATTAAGTGAGATAGCATGTCAAGCACCTTGAACAGTGTGGGCACGCATGCTGTAGTTAGTCACTTAACAAACACCGCTTCTCTCTCACCTGAGTCAATGAAAGAAGATGTTATTATTTTAAAATTAAGCTAAAATGAAGCCAAGGGGGTACCCACATTGCTAATGAAGAAGTTAAGTCCTATCCACACACCATCAGAAGAATAGGATTTAAAAAGACGTCCAAAAAGAAGCTTAAAATGAACTTGGAGAATATGGAACCTTTGTGCAGCCAAGATTTAAAGTCAATCAAAGGGCATTGACAGTGCAGGATTTTGGATGAGTTTCCCAACAAGACAGTCTAGGACACCTCTAATGTGTGAGTATTGTGTAACACTCACTAAAACCTGCACGTGGTAAATAAAGGCAAAATAGACAATGGCTAAAAAGATCTCTGCTCTTAAATTATATTTTCGAGAAACTCTTAATTATATTAAGTAGAGACTACAGAGAGTATAACCTGGTGTTGGAAAGCTTAGGTTTAGCCACTGACTTTTGCCATGTAAATTCTTAACCGTCTGGGATTTGAGTGGTAGAACAATGTAGCCCAGCTTAAGGTACAGAGATATTTGGGTGCAGAAGATCCCCAAAGTTCTATTACATAAGCAGCTGCTTCCAGCTGCTAGTAAGTTCTGCATGGAGGTTTATGAGAGGAACATTATGCCAGATGCCCTGGAGTCCCAAAGCTGGACCCATGGCCAGTCAGAGACTTCGCCTTGAAAGGCAGGATCAGGTGGCATGTTATGTGCTCGGCCATAACGCAGTCCACTTTCTGCATGTATCTGGCTGCGCTCTCTACCACCACCACCCTCTGACCCCATATCCTTATGTTGCAGGGGCGGCAGGATCCAAGATAAGAATTGTGGCTTGGAAGCGTCCATAAGAAGGCTGCTTTACCTGCAAGCAAGGATCCAGTGGAGCCTGGAGGCAACATAGCTCTGGTACCCAATTAGCTGGGAGTTCATTTAGCAAACACAGTTCCCTTTATTCAATGTACTTTCCGCATTGCTTATGAGCTATATCCTACTTAGGAGTATGAACTCTCCAATTATTTGCCTTACATTACGAATCATTTATCTAGTCAATCTAATATTCTTCCCTTATGCATCTTAATACCTCAATTAAATATTATGAGTCATTTGTTATTTGTATACCAGAAAACTGCTTTCCAAGTTATTACTTATTGGTCATAATCAATTAGCGAAGTTTTTAGACTATGGCTGTCTTATATAAATACACTGGTAAAGTTCAGCTCCTATGATTTCTGACAATTAAATTGTTCTGTCACTTGGGGACTCTCATTAATCTCAACTTGTCATCCTTGTTTATGCAGGTTATAATGGGCTATGTGTGTAAGTGAAATGAGACACTAAAAGGCTTTGGCTCTTTAACTCTTTGATGAAAGCAAAATTGAAATACTTTCTTAAAGTGGTGACTTTGATTGGTACAGTCTGAAGGAACTGTATTCTGGCCAGTGGCCCATCAACTCCACCATAACCCGCAGCAATCTTTATGTAGATTTGTAGTTAAGAAACTAGAAAAGATGGACTGGCTCTTAACTCTCTGGATTCTTGATATTTGTATATCCAGAAAAGGAAATCATAGAGAAGAAAATCAAATTGTGTTACTCTCCATCTCTACTGGTCAACTTCTAAAAGCTCCAGGTATAACTATTATATAAGTGAGTAGAAGAAAAGAAGCGTCACAGTGATCAGAAGGGTCCTGGGGGAAAATTTAGATGTTAAGCGCCATCAATGAGGATCCATGGCAGGGATTTAAATACAGGGAGTTGTTATGAGGGCTACTACGAGATTAGTATTAAGATGTAATTTATTTGGCATCATTATTTATGATGTGAAATATGCAAACAGTGCATTAATTAAATTCAGATGTCCCTACCTTTCTCAAAACTTCTGATGATAATTAAATTATACAAAGTGACCCAAGTCAACAGATTAGAAATCTGAACAGAAATCTAAGAGCTTTAATAAAGTCATAAATCACCATAAAGGAAATGGTAGGTATTATTATTACATTTGAGATCAAATCTGAAAAGAATGTGGAATACGAGAACTGATGAAAAATGGATGTGAAACAGAACTGTAAGGAACAAAGGGAGCTCGTTTGCCCAGATGAAGCTGTTAATCAGAAACTGGTTTGCAAAATAGCAATTTGGCAAAAAATTTTTAAAAAAATTTTTAAAGGAGTCCATATTCACCACTTTTGACTTCTGAAGAAAATTCAAGTGGTCTCATATTTGTTAAGTGTGGTGGAGGAGGCCAAGTTCATTCTTTGGAAAAAGTTTTGGTAACTTTGAGTTTTCTGAGGAGTGGACTACCTTAGGACCTGCCCCTGAAAAGCAAAGATGTCACTGTTGCGCGAGGACTTGACTCTCAGGGTCGGAGTAGAATTGCACCTTAGCATCACACTTTCTTTATTGTGATTCTGTGAGTCTATTGTTACTATCCGTTCTCTCCTATACACAACGCCATTGGTGCCTATCCTGTGAAAATACAGCTATCATTGACTGAATGCTTGTTCCCCGCCTAGCACTGTACTACATTCTCATTTATCTGCACAACACCCCTAGAAAGTAGGTATTCTTATCATCCCTATGTTGTATTCAGATAAAGAGTCTCAGTAATCTGCTCAAGGTTAAGGCAAGGATGTGAACCCAATCTGCCTGCCTGGAGATTCCAACTTGAACCACTCCACTGGCTTGCCTCCCTCTCTGTGCCTGATTTACCTTCTATCCCCATGTCAATCCATTTCCCCATTTACCCCTGGTGAATCTGAGAACCTTGATGGCAGCTGAGTTATCGATGATGCCAATTCCTTGAAAATAAGAACTATATCTTGCTTACTTTTAAATCCCCCACAGTGCCTAACACAAGGTAGTTATTGTAACATTGGGGGAAGACAGTGAGAGAAAGAGGCAGGTGGGAAGAGGAAATTGCTGAACCAGTGACTTATTGTACCAATCCAGCATAGGAGGCCATAAGATAGAGAAATGCAAAGGAATGTTAGATAGGAGACATGGAGGCTCACCCAGCTTTGTTGCTGGGAGTTGGGGGGAGAGGGTGTTGTTGAGCAAATAATTTAGTTTATCTCAGCCTCCATTCTTTATCTATGAAATGACAATTGGTCTCTGATTTTATATTCATTTCAAAGGTGTTTCCTCCCAGCCTCACTGGTGACCGTGGAAAACCTGTCTTGAACTAAAACCCCTTCCATGTACAAGCACTTTGTATACATTATAGTCTCGTGATCCTCATAACAACTCTGTCAGGATAGTATTATCATTCTCGTTCAGCAGAGAAAGTGAAGCTTAGCGGGTTTACAAGCTCAAGGTCATGGGGTCAGTGAGCAGTGGTAAGGCAATCCTGATCTCATACATTTAGAAATTTACAAGTCTACAGAGCTTGAGAACTGTTGAAACTCTTAGCCAAGTGGCTTCTTAGAAAGCACAAAATACTATCCTGTGACTCTCAAACGTTTCCAGTGTGATTTCCTCAATCAACAGGGATCCAGAACTTGAGAAAATGAAAGGATCATTGAGATGTGATTTTTGGAACTGCCATGTTCCCAGTCACAACTGCATCTCTAACCCTGGGCAAGCATCTCACAAAAACATCAGATCTCTGCAAACCTGTCAACACTTGGCCGTCTCCACCATCTCTCCCAAGGCCGGGCCCCCTGAGCACTTTCTGTCTGTACTGTTTGATTGTCACTTAATCACACACTCCCTCATCTAGCCTGTTGCTTCATGTGCCTTACTCTTGCCTTGCCAACACAAATACAAGTTCCTTAAGGACAGAAATTGAGCTTTGTATTTCTTTCCAGCCTCACAGTGTTTACAACAGAGTTGAACCCATTAAGTGATCCTCCCTTTCATTCAACTTATTCATCACATTTTCAGCAGAGGATCAATCAATGTGCTCTTTCTCTGCCCTGATTCTGGTGTCTTAAAAGTACTAGCAACCCCACAGTTCAACTGTGATTGAGCTGGAAACTACCCAGAAGGGTCTTCAGGACCATATCGTGCTGCTGAGCCTGGCATTTGACTGCCAAGAATAGCATGGTGCCGGGATGAAGAATGGGAGCAGAGATGCCTCCCGCCTCCCAGGGAGGGGTTTGATTTTAATAGAGTGCTTCAGGTGATAGTTCCCTATCAATCCAGTGTAAGTTTCAACTCAGACCCAAGGGTGATGGAAAATCAAAGAATCCTCAAAGTCCCAGGGAATCCTGCCAGCCCCTTCTCTTCCAGTTATGCCATGCCTGTCCCACTCCCATCAAAGCTGAGAACATTAACTTAAGATTCTTTCTACACAGCAGCATGGATGCATGGCCACCTGACTTCTAGTTTAACAAATACTGCACAGCAGAAAATCTTTCAAAAACTCCAAGATGGCAGGACCCAAATTTTTTAAAATATATCATCTTAAAAGCATCTCTCTGCCTATAGAGGAAATGGGACTTGGGTAAAAGGTCTTGATATCCCTTTGAGGACCCATGGACATTGCAAATCAGGAAAGCTAGGGTTTAATCATTGGCCCTGAAACTCATTCATCTTTACAGGAGCCGCTCTATAGAGAAGTGTGCTCCACCACTTCCAGGAATATGCTGCAGTCTCACAGTAGACAGTTGTCGCTCAAGGCAAAGTTGTTTGATTTCAACAACAAAATCAGGGATATCTTCAGGATATATTCTAGAGTATTAGAAATACTTTCTCCCCCACATCTGGAAAGTCAGTGTGCAAAATATTAAGATCTATCTTGGAAGTTGTAAGATAACTTGTATTTTCATTCACTAGAGAAATAGGCATCAAGTAAAGACAGAAAGAGAATTATAGAGTCAAGGATGCTCACTAAAAATAGTTACTATGTGCTAAGTACATACTACATGCCAAGCTCCTCTACATGTTTTTTCATTTAATCTTCACAAAGACGCTATGAAGTATGATCTATCCCCATTTTGCACAAGACTATTAAGCTTCAGAGATCCCTAGTGGTTATTATGTGCTAGAACCTGCATTCAAATCCAGATCCTTCCAACTCCAAGGCCAGGCTGTTAATCAGCAAAATTTAGTTTGTGTGTCTATCCTGGCAGATGGCTGATCTTGGAGTTTGGTTTGCATGATTAATGAAGTTGGAGGGATAAGGAACAATGGCCAGCTTCCCTAGATAGCTCCATTTGGCCCTGCTGAGCAGGTGCACTGGGTCCCTCCAGGTTTCCTAGTTAAGAGGCAGTACGTGAATTTAAGGCTAGAGTCAGAGGGGTGGGGGGTAGAAGTGCTGACTTGAACACGTTCTTTGAAAGTGCTGTTATTTGAAAAAGCCGTACAGTGTCAGAGCTGAGCAGGGATCCGGCTGTGAACAGCACTCTGAAGAGTGTTGATAGAATCTGGGCTGTCCAACTGTGAGGGGCCTGGAAGTGCTTGAAGAGGTGACAAGCGCTGGAGTCCTCCCTTAGCCCTCCCCAACAGCTGCGGCCACTAATAACAGAAGCTACAGGGACTCACTGCAGCCAAAAGCCACAACCACTACACTCGCAGACTTACGCCTTGTCAGGAGCCTTAAAAAACCCCCACCAATCATGAGGGACTCGAAAACAACTGCTCAAGGTAGCACAACGCCCCTGAGAGCTACAGAAAAGAGTCCAGACACTGCACCACAATACAGACCTAACGCCATGAGGAGTATAGGAGGCTCCAATGCAGAGAAAGCCTTCCTCACTCTCCCCAGCTCCTCTACTTTGATCTGTGGGTAGAAGGTGAAGACGGGGTATTGCCATCCAGGGATAATGTAAAAAACGACATTAGCATGATGCAGAGAAATCAGCTGGGGCTTTGGAATCAGAGGCACCTGGGTTCAAATCCTAACGCTTCCACATACTAGCTATGCAATCTTGATGAGTTAAATAAGCCCTTCCCACTTCCCTCTATTCACCTTTAAAGAGAATGATAGTTATTTCCTTTTAGAGTTAAGGCAAATATTAAATGAGATAAAATATAAATCTCCACACATGCTAAATACCTAAAGATGTTCATTTTATTCCCTCCTCCAGTACATTCACAGAGGGGTAAAAATAGTGATTTCTGCTAAGAAATCTCACAGGGTTGGAAGCCCAGAAATGCCAGATGGAAAAGTAAGCCATCTATAGAGACCTTGAAGCATCATGGAGATTGCCAGTGGATATGTCACCAGGGAAAGTGAGTGGGTCACATAACAAAACGCGTTAAAGCGCTCGGAGATGCCCTTTCCAGTTTTGATTATTTCGGATTCCTAGAATGGTTTAGCATCTGTGGGTAATGTGATGAACTCAGTGAGTACTTCCAACATTAGGAAACTTTGAATCAGTATTTTACCCTAAATGGAAAACTGCATTCAATATTGTCAAATGCAGAAGTTTGTATGTAAATAAAAATCTTTGGAAACTGTGACCTCATCTTTACCTGTAAAGAGTCTATCATCTTTCAAGTTCAAGGTCCATTGCCATGTGTTCTATCAGTATCTCTGTTCCAAGGGGCAGAAAACCCAACTTAAAGTGGCTTAAGCTAAAAAATCTCTGGTTTGGGTAGCTGAGGAGTCCAGTTCGGCTCCACTTCCAGATTGATGTAGACCTCAAATGATGTCAGCAGGACCCAGCTCTCCACTGGGCTTCTCTGTGTGGGCTAGGTCTGAGGATCTGCATGGTGGCCCAGAACACCCAGCTCCCTTTGTCAAAATGTCCAGTCCAGCAGAAGAGAGAAACTGCTTCTGAAATGGCACAAAAAGAAAATTTGGGACCCAGACTAGGGTTTTATGTTTACTGGTAAACCCAACTCCAGCCAGGTGAGTGGACTGGGGGCATTAGCGTGGCTGGGGGCATGTGATCCCCTGAGAATGAAGTCAGTACCACAGCTGGCACATGGACTGAGAGTGAAGAGGCATGGTAACCCCAAAGCAGGTTGGGATATGGTTGTTACACAAAAGTAGTGTGGATATTGCACAGAAAAATTCACCAATGTCCACTGTTACAGTCTAGCCCCAGAGAAGAATGACCTTTATGTCGTGCACATGTTTACTAGCTTCCTTTGTCCCACTCATACAGTGCTTATCACATGCAACCTTGTGTCTTAGGTTAATGATTAGCCACTCCAGGGCAGAGGTTATTTTAAATGTCTTTGTCTCCATCAACATTGTCTTTCACAGTGCTTTGCCCATAGAGAGCAAATTAAGGGAATTTAATAGAAATTAATGAATTTAACACACACAGGCATTGACAATGAGTAATTGAAGTCAAAAGTTGAAATAGTTGACCTGTGGAAAAGATTAAGCGGAAACAATGTTAGAATTATGCGGTTTCTGGAGGAGTGGAAGAAAAAGAAATCGGAGGCCCTTTATTCAAAAATTGCTGTCAGAAATCCCCAACTTCCTTAAGAAATTTATTAAGGAGATTGAGAGGGCACATTGTTCAAATGTACCAAAAACTCTCCATGGAAAATAAGTCTGAACTTTCCAAGTCAAACCATCAAGATAAATAACTGAAAAAAATATTTCAAAAGGTGGAGGAGACAGGTGATTTAATTGGAATGGAGAGGATGTAAGGGTTCTGAAACAAAAGAAAATGGTTTCCCAATAACTCTACCAAGAATTTGGGAGAAAACGTTCAGATAAGAAAGGGAAATTCGCTATCAAAAATCACCCAAAAAGTCTGCCTGCAGGTTTAGATCTGATCACCATCAGATCCTATCTGGAGGAAGTCCTCAGAGCTACATGAGACAGAAAAGTTGATTAAGTCGCTTAAATATGATCACACTCTTTTTTAATTAACCTCCAGGCCTACTGGGTCATGGAGTGAAAATTGCTTCTATTTTATTAGCAATCACCAATTTACCTGGTCAGGATTGCACAGCACACAAGAAGGAATAATAAATTTTTTACAGCCCCATTGTTGAGAAAGATATTTCAACTATGAAGCTCCTTTTGAAAGAAAAAGCTAAATGTGTCTTTGGGTCAGGGGAACATTTGACATATAGAATAGGAGGTGGTAAACTACGGCCAGGGGACCAAATTCAGCTTGATGTCTGTTTTCATAAAGTTTTATTAGCATACAGCCATGCCCATTTGCTCACTATTGTCTAATGGCTGCTTCCTGTGCCTATAAAGGAAGAATTGAGTAGTTGCAATAAGGATCATATGGTCCGAAAAGCCTAAAATATCTACCATCTAGCTCTTTCCAGAAAAAGTCTGTTGACCCATGCCATAGAAGAAAAAGCACCCCAGCGCACAGAAGACAAGGGTGGCTTTCCCAGTAGTTCTCAAAGAATCAAGCATATTAATGGCAAGAGGATGGCAGGATGGTTTGTCAACATCATTAATCATTTAGGAACTGTGAGTAGAAAAGCAAAGGAGAGAGAAGGAAAACAGCAGGTCTGGTTGCTGAGTAGGAGACTCACTGAGGAACCGAGAGGGGGCAAGATAGCAGACAGGGAGGTGCAGGTCAGGTCTGCACGGAGACAGAGCGAGAGAGACAAGAGAGAGAAAGAGAGAGAGAGAGAGAGGAGCAATCAGGAGAAAAGCAGCCAGTGCCTTTGTCTGCCTCAAACTGTTTCCCTCGCCTGCAACTGCTCCACATTTGAATGTTTTATTTCTTCGACCCTCCGAGCATCACCAAACAGCTATTATCTGAGCTTCCAACAAACAATTATTCCAGCTCCTAATTTATATTTCAATCATTTTAACTACTGATCTTATGATCACATCCAGGCTCTGATCACATTAGTGTCTATTAACTATGCAGCAACCAATAAAATCTGCATGAGAGACTTATTCCTTATATACTCCCTTAGCGCAATTTATTAAAATAATGTAGACTATTAACGTTTAAACTAAATGTAATATATATATTTAATATAAAAATTCTCATTACTGTGATTAATAAAATTTTTAGTGTAAGCTGATATTTAGTTAGAGAAAATGAACAAGTTAAGCCAACTGAACTATTTCAGTTACATTAATTTAATTAAATATGACTTTTACATTATGTAGGATTAGGTACATACCACTGATAATTCTAACATATTTAAGGAATCAAAAAGTAGAACCCCACTATCAAAGTTACAATCAAATCACCAAGGGCTGTTCTAGAGAAAGCGTAATAACTTCTCTCGCTGAAGCCTCCTCATTTTTCCAGATATGCTCTCAGGAATTACAGAAGTTGAAAAGTAACGCAATAATACAGCACTGTTTGCCTCCTTAAAAAGTCTCATTGTTTAGCTTTTTCCTTCTGAACTGCGCTAGGGCTGTTGTGTGTGTGTGTGTGTGTGTGTGTGTGTGTAAGGGAGAAAGAGAAAGAGACACGTAGGAATAGAAACACAGAAACAGAAAAAGAAAAAAAACAGATCTCATGCTGTTTCTTTGAATTGTCTCCATTTTCATAGAAATGTTTCCCAAAATGGTTTCTGGGAGTATATGTTGGTCAAATGCCACTTTCTTCCTTCTGGATGCTTCCATGTGGAACTACCCTGACCTGGCCTCTCATTGCTACTGTTCAGATCTGACTGTCTTCGCTGCTGCGTCAGAAAATGTAACGTGTTATTACTTCTCTTCTTCAAGCAAAATTACATTGACAGTGTGACTGAATTATCTACATTCCAAAAATCTTTCCTAGATTGCTATAGCCATGAACCCATCTTGTTGCTTTTTTCTGCTCTCTTTATCTCCATCTTTTTTGGTCTTTTTTGTCTTCTGTGTTGGTGGCATTTTACTGACACCTAAGTTGTCCCATGACCATTCAGGGCTAAAAGGTGGAAGAGGAGAATGTATAGAACACTAACACTGGAGTCCAGTAGATCTCTGTTTGAGTCCCAGCTTACTTGCCACACGACCTTGGGTAAGTACTTAATTAGTCTCCTTAAGACTTGATTTCCATTTCTCTCCTTTGGCTCTAGGTTGTTCATTTCTAAAGGATCTGCTTGAGGATGACAGAAGCTGTCAGTATACCTAGGAATACAGTTATTTTCAGAGAGTAAGATAAAAGCAAAAAGAAGAAAACCTGCTCCTAAAATCTCTCACCCTTGGAAATGCACCAAGAGCCCTGATGTTTGATGATCTGGTTTCACATCCCAAAACAAGGTGCCTCTGCCTGTGCTGCTAAGAAGGGACAAGGTTGATGGGAAAACAAATCGCTGACTTTCAAGCCCGAGAACAGCACTTATTCTAATTCTGAAACCAGGAGAAGAACCGAACCCCCTCTGAATTATCACCCAATCTCCTTAATAAATGTGGACAGGGAAATCTCAAGAAAAGTGCTGGCTAATAGGCTGGAACAGATATTCCCACACCAAATCCATCCCAATCAGGGGGATTTATTTGGAAAGGACAGTCAGGCAATAATGGGAAGCAATTATTAAATGCAGTGCAGTGAACTTCTGGAGACAGAGAAGAGCCCTTGGCTGCCATTTCACATCCTCCTCTGAAAGGCCTTTGATCGCCTAGCCACTGTGTCCCTCCCCTTCATTCAGCAATAATTTGGGCTAAAGGCAGCATTGTTCAGGTGGAGCTCTTAGGACTAACAAGTCCTCCCCTCCCTTTCTGTAACAAACTGGTTAATAGGACTTGTGTCATCACCTTTGTCAATTTCCCCTGCCCCATGACCCTTATTTTATTTCAAAGTTATGTTAGAAAAACTTCCTCTGTCAATAAGCCCACTGATTCTAGGAATCCATCTCTCTTTGGCAATACTGTTAAAAGAAGTTGTTTACAAGCCCATGACATGGATTCTGGAGTCAGACTCCCTGATTTGAATTCTGGACCCAACACGCATTGGCTAGGAAATATGACAAACTTTCTGTGCTCAGTGTCCCCATCTGTGAAATAGGGATAATGTAATACAAACTTCTTTAGAGTGTTGTACAAATCAAATGAGTTCACAAAAGTTAAGGGCATGTTATTAAGCTAATGCCTTTCATATCATAAGTGCTCAGTAAATTTTAGCAGTCATTGTCATCATGATCACCATCACCACAATTATCATTTTTCTGGGAGTTATCCTCTGCACCCAAGACTCTCTAGTTTTCTGAATTTGTCATCAGATACCATTTAAGATCTTTTTTGGAAAAGTTACAACATGGGATGGTGGCTGAAGCATTAGATTGGGTTTAAGATACCTGACCCTTTGTAAACTGTACACAAATAAGTAGTTATCGCAAAGGAACTCAAAGACTATCTTTTCCAGCTATGGAACAAGGACAAGAAATTAGGTCCATTCAATTACATTTCAAGGCCTGACCATTCTTCCTCAGTCTTCTCTGTACTCCAAGCACTCATTTGCTGATGGGGGTGAAGAATACAGTCTGTGTACACGATCTGGAATCAGCGTAGTCCACTTCAGCCTCATTATGACTATGCCTTAACTACTGGAGCAGTCAAGGCGTAACCCTCTGAGTCAATCGTCCCTTCCACCAGCACACCAAGAAGCAGCCATCTTGGTTTCACTCTGTCACTGAGACTTTTGTCTTCCAGTCTTTCATGATCACAGGACTGGCTGGCTTCCCCAAGATGGCACATATGACACCTGAATTACTTTGCAAGAGAAGTGTTACATCAATCTGAAAAAGAAGAATCCATTTCAAAAATAAATACAAAGCAAAAGAACAAAAAGGAATCTTTTTCAGTAAAAATTAGGCTATTCTCAAATCAAATCTGTTTTATGGATGTACCATGATTTTCTAAGATTGACAGACTTCAGTGTCTGTGTCTAGTTATTCCATCTGTCAAGCTAAAAGCCATGAGACACTTTGAACCACAATGAACAAAATGCATCAAGACCTAAAAGATGCTACCAAAGACCTCTCTAAAGAACACCATCTTCATGGAATTAGCATCGCCCAGAAACAAGCCCGACCTGGATCTTTCCCAGACTTAATCAAGCTTACACAAATAACTCAACCTCTGTAGCTTAGCTCCAGGGGACTTCTTCTTACCAAAATCCATACAGACCCAAATACCATAACATGATTAGGACCTGCTTTTCGGTAGATAATACATGGTTTTGTTTCGATAATGAAAGAGCCCTGTGTTGTCTGAAACAATAAAGAGAGACATTAACTTGGTCTGAATTGCTGTTTGAGCCTGAATTTTGAAAAGCTGTGCCTCTTAATTCCACCCTGAGTTTAAAATATGGCACACCTGGTCAATCTGGTTCTCTCCGGGGAATGTACTAACTCTGGATTGTTTTATGCATTTGAAGTCCACCATATGGAACAACTGTGTCATTAAAATGGGCATTAAAAAGATTTGTTCACTCAACTAGATTTAGACAGATAATAATACTTGGCACTTATATAGTGCCTTTCACCTGTCCATCTCAAACTAAGCAATTTGTAAACACATATTGTTACAAACTCTTTATAAACCAGAGCTACATTAGCTTTTCCCTCTGTAGAATAGAGTTCCAACATGCCATACAACAAGTCCACAACAAGATAAGAGATGGTGCAAAATAAAAAAAATTAAAACAAAACAAAACCAAAAAGAACGCAGTCCAAGAATGTCAAATACCTATTATCTCCAATACTAACTACAATCCTTCCACCCCAAGCACAGAAAAAGAGAGGATCTGCATATATGACACTACACATGATACATATTTGTTTTCTCTTATCTAGCCTTTGATCCACAAAAACAGAATTTTCTTAATAATCGTGAGTGCCGTTATTTAAATTAACTGTGAATGAAATTGGTTTAAACCTCATAACCACTTCCGCTTTGGTAATTCAGTGTTCTGACAACATGAATTAATAGAATTTCTATGCAATTTCAATTAGGTTCTCCATAATGGTCATCCCATTTTCATATCTAGGTCTTCAGGTCTATCTCTCAATAGGTTAGAACTCAGAGGTGTAGAGGGGTGTTCATTGTGCCTCCCAAACCACTAACATTCCTCACAGCTTTATATGTGTGGATGACTTATTTATACACATATTTCCCCTCCAGCCCCTGTCTCTCTGATCATACAATGCCCAGCTTCCCTTTACTGGCCACGTTTACTTTGTGACTTCTTGTATAGCACAAAAGATTTCTAGGCCATAAATATTACACACCCAAGAAAACAATCTGAGCTTCAGACTGTTCAATTATCAAACAATATCTTGATTTGATTATAAAACGTAACTACAAATTAAAAATATATACTACTTGTATGTACATCACTGCACAAGAGTTTTTCAGATGCAGTAGGACAAAGATGATAGTAAAAATCTCAGCTTCTGGGATGTACAAAATGGGACAATAGTATGAGGAGAAACTTGTATTCAAGTGAATATTCAGTAAGATATAAATGTACAACATAAAGCAGCTCATTATACATGATATCAGGCTATAGGAAAGATCCCTGTGAATATAGTCTAGAAATAAATGTCTAATGCAAGAATCTTATATTAACAGTTCCAGACGATCAAATTTCAAAGTATCAATTTTTAAAGAGGTTATTTATCATTAACATAGTTTCTATAACATCTAGAAAAGAGATTGAAAACTTAAATGATTACAGAGACTAGCTAGTCTATATCCATAACTGGAGCCTGCAGGTGTGCAATAACAGGGATGCGTATATACTAACAATCATTTGCTGTGATGTGTATCTTAGAAATTCTTTCATGAGCATATAAACATATATATATTTATATATGTATAGATAAGTTTATATGTAAATACATGGTAATTAAATGCATACATATACATCCCACAATTTTTTAAGAAACATAGGGAGATCCTGTTGAAGTGGAGAAAACACGTTCACCCTTAAAAGGCGTAGCTGTTGGGGCTGGCCCAGTGGTGCGGCAGTTAAGTTCACATGTTCCGCTTCGGGGGCCTGGGGTCCTCGGGTTCAGAACCCGGGTGTAGACACAACACCACTCAACAAGCCATGTTGTGGCAGGCGTCCCACATATAAAGTTGAGGAAGACGAGCATGCATGTTAGCTCAGGGCCAGTCTTCCCCAGCAAAAAGAAGAGGATTGGCAGCAGATGTTAGCTCAGGGCTGATCTTCCTCAAAAATAAATAAATAAATGAACAAATTAATTAATTAATTAATTAAAAGATGTAGCTGTTCACCAGTTCTGGGTGACCACTGCCATGCAAGAATGCGGGCTTAGTGTAGACAGGTAATCTGACTTCTTAACGAGAACTGCAAATTCGAATTTTCTAAATGTAAAAGCTTTTAATTTTTAAATGTTGCCTTCAATTTTTTTGAACCCTGTACATGTCAATCAACAGCACTTTGGCTAGTCAAATCTTGCTCATTGGCTAAATCTTGCGATCTCTAGTGTTCAGTAAAGCTTGTTTTTCATGTCTGGGGAGAAATCACTAATTGTTTATGATTTAGTTTCCAGCACCCACAGAACTAAAGATCTATGATATAAATTAAGTTCATTACTTAGAAACTGCTGTGTTTCATGAAAGAAATGAATAAGGCAACCTACATAACTGGAGAAAATATTTGTAAACCATATATCTGATAGGGGTTAGTATCCAAAATACATAAAGAAAACATACAGCTCAACAACAACAAAAAATTATCCTATTAAAAAATGGACAAAGGACCCGAATAGATATTTCCCCAAAGAAGACATTCAAATAACCAACAAATATATGAAAAGGTGTTCAACATCACTAATCATCAGGGGAATGCAAATCAAAACCACAATGAGATAACACCTCACACCTGTAAGGACAGCTATTATTTAAAAAAACAAAAGATAACACATCTTAGCAAGGATGTGGAGAAAAGGGGACACTGATGCACTGTTGGTGGGAATATAATTGGCTACAGCAACTATGAGAAACAGTATAGAGGCTCCTCAAAAACTTAAAAATATAACTACCGTTTGGCCCAGCAATCCCACTTCTCGATATTTATTCAAAGGAATTGAAGTTGGAATCTCAAAGAAAATTACCTGCCGTGCCATGTTCATTGAAGCATTATTCACATTAGCCAAGATATAGAAAAAACCTAAATGTTCATTGTGGATGCATGGATAAAGAAAATGTGGTGTATACATACAGTGGAAGATTAGTCAGCCTTTAAAAAGAAGGGAAATCCTATCATTTGCAACAACATGGATAGACCTGAAGTATATTATGCTAAATGAAACAAGCCAGACACAGAAAGACAAATACTGTATGGTCTCAGGTTATGTGGAATCTAAACTAGTCAAAGTCACAGAAGCAGAGAGTAGTGTGGTGGTTGCCAGGGGCTGGAGGAAGGAAGAAAAAGATAGATGATGGTAAAGGGTACAAAGTTTCAATTATGCAAGATAAATAAGTTCTAGAGACCTACTAAACAGCATAGTGCCTATAGCTAACAACAGTGGATTGCATACTTGAAATTTGCTAAGAAGCTAAATCTTAGGTCAAGTGTTCTCATCACAAAATAATAATAATAATAGTAATAATAATAATAAGGGGAGGAGGAGGAAACTTTGGGAGGGGATAGATATATTTATGTCTTTGATGGTGGCAATGGTTTCGTGGCTGTATACTTATCCCCAAACTCCTGGAGTTGTATACATTAAATATGTACAGTTTTTTATATATCAATCACATCTCAATAAAGTGTTTTTTTTTAAAAGAAATAGTTACGTTTCTTGAAAAATTGTTTGTGAAAGAGATTTGTCCTCTACAAAAACAGAGTTCCTACAAATGAATAAGAAAAATAACCATAAAAATATGTGTCTAAAAATGAGTAAATTATATGAACAAGTAAATATTAGAAGACAAAAATATCACTATTAAACATCAAAAAAAGGAAGATTAATTTCAGTGGCATGCAGCTAAAACTAGAAATTTTTTAAAGATTAGGGATATAATTTTAAAATATTAGAAATTTAATCTATTAAAATTAAATAAATATAATTTAAAAAGAAACATGGATCATGTATGACACAGAATTAAAATCCCACACAAATACTTAAGATAAAGAGGACTTTTACAAAATTTCACTCTTTGGGATGGCCCTAAACTCTGCTCTGCTGTTAGAGGTAAATGAGATATTAAAGTGACAGAAGTAAAATTTACGCAAGATTCAGGAGAACCAGGTTCTGTCCCTAGATCCAACATCAATGACATTGTCTTAGTCAAAATACAAGCTCTCTGATCTATATAGTCTTTTTCAGCTAAAAAAAAGAAAAAAGAAAATTATGCCCTATCTCATTTTGGCAAATCAGTTATTAATGTGTTTTTTTGTTTGTTTCAGCTATCTCTGCACCTATCCTGGGAGCATGGGGCACATTTGGCTGGTTCTTATACAACACTGAAAGTGTGAGAACCCTAGGAGTGTGTTTTAGGCTATCTGATCAGAAACTTTACACCCGCCCTTATTGCTTCTCTGTTATGAGGATCCAGGAAACTCTGTGAAGCTTGCTACTAGTTGGACAGTGATGTGCAGTTCTCCTCTAATCTTAAATCCCACAAAAGTATATGGCATTTCTTTCAGGTATCTTCCTCCTATTCCTATATGCATCAGCATTAGCAGGTGGATGAGTAGAAATAAAAACTTTTAAATGTTGAGAGATTGGTATGTATAAGAGCAGCTGACAAAGGCAAGTGAAAATACTCAAATAAGTGGAAGCCAAATAAAAATAATGTGAGGTCATAAAATAGGTTATGAGTACCTGTTCACCTAGAGCAGACACAGCCAGACACAGGTAAGAAAGAATCAGCTAGATTTGTTAACAAAATTGTGGAGAATATGTGTAGGCTGGTAAGAGAGTATGGAGCTACTTGGGGCCTATCAGAAGCAAAGGTGCCCACTTCTATGCACAAAATCTATTCACTTCAGTCTCTTGTATTCTACACATGATGTACAGCTTTCAACAAAAAAATTATGAGACATGAAAAAAGTAATAAACAACTGTCAAGAAACAATATAATCAACAGAACTATATTCAAATATAGAAGAGATGTTAGAAATGTCATAGAGTTTAAAATAACTGTAATTACTATATTAAAGTCTTCAATGGAAAAGATGGACAACATGAAAGATCAGATGAATAATTTCAACACAGAAGGAAACTGTAAAAAAGAATCAAATGGAAATGCTATTAATTCAAACGTAGTAACAGAGTGAAAGATGCCTTTAACAGTCTTAAAGTAGATTTGATATAGCCAAAGAAAGAATCAGCAACCTTGAAGATAGAGAAATAGAAGTTATCCAAATTGAAGCACAAAGAGTAAACATGTGTTAAAAGAATAGCAGGGGTCGACCCGATGGCGCAGCAGTTAGGTTCACACATTCTGCTTCTCAGCAGCTGGGGTTCACCAGTTCAGATCCTGGGTGCGGATGTGGCACCGCTTGGTGTGCCATGCTGTGGTGGGGGTCCCACATATGGGGTGGGGGAGGATGGGCATGGATGTTGGCTCAGGGCTGGGCTTCCTCAGCAAAGGGAGGAGGACTGGCAGTAGTTAGCTTGGGGCTAATTTTCCTCAAAAAAAAACTAAAAATAAAAAAAAAGAATTGCATATCCAAAAGCTATGGGACAATATCAAACAGCCTAACGTGAATAACTGGAATCTCAGAATGGTGAAAGACTAGTTGGTTTTACCATGAGATTGGGAAAAAGGCAAGAATGTCTTCTCTCAACACTAGTGTTCAACATCATACTGGAAGTCTTAACCTGTGCAATTGGGCAAGAAAAAGAAATAAAGTTCACACAGATTGGAAAGGAAGAAATAAAACTATTCTTGGACAACATGCTTCTATACATGGAACAATGCCAAAGAATCTATGAAAAAGCTCCTAGAAAATAGTAAGTTTTGCAAGTTGCAAGACACTAGGTAAATAAACAAAAATAAGCTGTATTTCATATCTTAGCAATGAACAATTGGAAAATAAACTTACAAAAAAAATACCTCTTACAATAGCTCCAAAAAAATGAACATCTGAGTATGAATCTAACAAAATATATTCAGAATCTGTATGCTGAAACCTATAAAACACTGATGAAAAAATCAAACAAGACCTAAATAAATGGAAAGATATATCATATTAGTGAATTGAAAAAAATTGATAAAGATAAGGCATCAATGTTTCTAAAATTGATCTACAGATTCAACGTTCTGTAGTTTTTCCTCACAAGTTTCTAGGCAAGGCCAAAGCGTGGACGAACTTGCCTGTCCACAACAATAAAAATTTGGAAAAGCATTTAAATCCATCCCATACTTTTTAGGTTTATGGCTATTGCTTGACTACAGTTTCTCAAGCTGTTATTTGCTGAGCTTATCAGTCTTTCCAAGTTCGCTGTTAGGATCCTCAGGCAGGAATGTGCTGCCTGCCACAGGCTCAATGGTTTTGAAGAGGTCTAATTTCTCTCACTATTTGGCTCACTGAGGAATTGTCTCCAGCAGTTGTGGGGAAATTTAAGTTTCAAGTACGTTTATGTTATTTAACTTTTAAAAGGCAAATAAAGAATGACACATAAATACCAAATTCTAGAATTATCAGCTCTTTTGTATTACCAAGGAACTCACTGTGGAGGGAAAAAGAACTAAAAATAAAAGCATGTTTATAAACAGACATTTGAGTATAATTATAGCAGAAAGTTGAACAAACGTGGGAAACATTTAGAGTGTGTATAATCAAATTTAAATACACTAGGTATCAGGGGACAAACTCATTTTCCCAAAATTCTGGCCATGCAAACCTCCTGGATCCCACCAAGAAATCAGCCCACTAGCTGCTAATATTAAGAAAAAGAGTACTAGCCCACTGGACCTATGTCATTAGTTTATGTCTGTCCTCCCCCAGAATCATGCTCAGTTCTCTTTGATGGGTCTGGAGCTCTAATAATAATGAATTGTTAATGTCAAAGTATTAAATTTGCAGTTATTCCCTGTGCATGAAAGTGTTCTACTTTCTGTGCTTTTGTGAAGAATTCAAAATCGTCTGACATGGAAAATGGAATTCTGCTAATTTTTCTGTATATGCAAAACCAATTTTACTTCCTCAAATTATTCTCTCGGATCCTCACATAAGATTGATACTCCCAGGCAGATTGCCATGTTTATCCTGTAGCCTTACATGCCACCCAGCCCTCCCTACTCAGCATACCACCTAATCTCCAGGGGCACTTAGGTCAACCTGAGCAGCAAAGCAATGCATTATACTGTAGTGGCAGCTGCCTGGTATCAAGTTCAACCAGGTCGTTAAGATGCCCTAGTGAGTCATGACTAAATATCTCAAATTAACGTGTAGACAAATTTCTATGCAATATCATAGAAAGGTATTCGGCTTTCAAAGGGAGACAGGAATGAAAGTAACCCTGAGAAGACTCACACATTGGTTGAGGTAAACATTACTTTCAACGTGTTTTTAATGAAATCTATGGGAAAGAGAGATTTTTAACACATCAAATCAAAAATCAAAAAGATTTGCATATCAAATACATATCTTTATGGTTTTTGCCTCATTGACAAATGACTTCATACTAGATATGCATTGCCCTGAAACCAGCACACACTACCATAAAGGGTCAAAATAGGAGCACCAGTAAGGTGCCACATTTAGAGGAAAAACAACAAGTAATCTGGCACTAGAGAGATGGGAAGTAACTAAAAACTATAAAAAGAAGTTATTTTTGTTTACTAATGTTAATGATTTTCTGCGCTGTTTACTGAAAGCTTTAATTCTATTATTTGTCTTTATTTCCTTTTAGTTCTCTTCTTGCTATTCTCTCTTACAGACTAAAAAGTTAAAAAAATTTAAAAATAACTTCCCTTTTTCCATTCCATTGTGAAAATGCCCTCATTATTAATTACAAAAACATGATTACTTTTGTTCCCTTTTCTTACATGTTTCTTCCCAGCTCTTCACTGCTTTCCTCAAGGCTGACCCCAGCTCAATGTCAGGCTTCTCCCCAAGAATTGCACCTGTCCTGATTGTACCTGAATGACTTCTATCCCAAGTGCTTTCCCTGTGGACTTCAGGTCCCTCTCCAGCTGAAGGTGTGACTACTGCAGACAAGGGCAGGCCAGTGGAGATGGGGACATGTGGAGTACTCACCTGGTTTTCCTACATCACATCTCAACAACTAAGGTCTGCCCAGGTCTTTTTGCTTCTACCCTTCTCCTGCCTTCAGAAAACACCATTTAGCTATTCCCTGAAGACCTCAGGAACTACTTAAAGATGTCCATCCAATTTGTCCCTCTGTCATGCTTCAACCTGCCAGTGTGTCCTTCCTTTCATCTGTCATCCCTCACCAGTTATCTGAGGCCTTTTCTCTCAAAGCATCTTCCCTTGAAACAGAGATCAGGTAATTCTTCTTCTTCATAAACTCTGGGTTGTGCCTTCTGTTTTCAAATTCCTGGAAAGCTCTATCGCACCGCCATCTGCCATAAGTCAAGGGCATCAGAGACTCACTTGACGGTTCCTGCCTCCAGTCATCAACATGTTTAAGAGAAAATAAAATAAAAATACATTTCCGATTCCAAACAAGATGAAGTAGACGCATTTCTCCCTATTCCTCCCCCTAACTATAGCTAAACCCTTGAGTGTTATAGATAAAACAAACATAAGAAGACTCTGAGAGGTGGAAAGAGAAGACAAACTGGCTAGGGGACTTGAGACTCAAGGACAGGGCGGTGTATTCCCTGTGCCTCCTTTCGCCTCCTCTGTATCCCAGATTGCGTACTTGAGGAGCCTGTAATATGGTACAGCTACTTTGGAAAAGTTCTGGCAGTTTCTTCTAAATTATCCATATGCCTACCATATGACACATCAGTTCCAATCCTAGATACTTATTCAAGAGAAATTAAATCATATTGTCACAAAGGACTTATAAAATAATGTTCACAGCAGTTTTATTCATAACAGCCAAAAGCTTGAAATTGCCCATGTGTCCATCAGTAGAAGAATGGATAAACAAACTGTAATATAGTCATACAATGGAATACTACTCATCAATAAAAATGTGCAAACTCTCAAGACATGCAACAATATGGATAAGTCAAATATGTTATGCTGAGTTAAAGAAGCTAGACACAAGAGTTGAATATACTGTATGATTCTATTATGCGAAATTCTAGAACACGCCAAAAAAATTCTATAGTAAAATAAATCAAAATTGTTGTTGTCTCTGGGGAACAGGACAGGGATTGGCTGGGAATGGTCATGATGAAACTTTCTGGTATAATGCAACTATTCTATAATTTAGAGGATTGTGTTACATAGGTGTATGTATTTGTCAAATTTCAGTAATTGTAGGCTTATTGTTCATTTCGTTATATGTAAATTTATATCAGAAGTAAGGAACTGTAAAGAAATATTGAACTCTAGTTAACGGTATTCATGTTCAAAGATTTATAAGGAGGTACAGTAACATCTATAATTTACTTTG
This sequence comes from Equus przewalskii, assembly GCF_037783145.1. Taxonomy (NCBI): domain Eukaryota; kingdom Metazoa; phylum Chordata; class Mammalia; order Perissodactyla; family Equidae; genus Equus; species Equus przewalskii. The sequence goes on from NC_091844.1 coordinate 34,724,857, forward strand.
AAGTACAATAAAAAATATGATGGTTGAATGGATGGATAAATATATAATAAGCAGGCATTGTTAAATGATCATGGTAGAATCTAGGTGGTGAGTATAGGTATTCACTGTAGAATTCTTCCAATTTTGCTTTATGTTTGAAATTTTTCATAGTAAAATGTTGAGGGAGGAATTGATCATATATATATATATGTGTGTGTGTGGTTCTCTTTTGAGGTTCTTTATTCTGTTATTTGCTTATCCTTTAGTTAATATCACACTATCTTATTTACTCCAGCTTTATATTAAATTCCTCTTCTTCAAGATTATCTTGAGTAGTTTTGGCCCTTTGCTTTTACTATAAACTTTAGGATCAGCTTGTCAATTTCTACAACAATTTCTCTTAGATTTTGATTAGGATTAAATTGAATCTGTGGATCAATTTGGGGGAAATTAACATCTTTACAACATTAGGTCTTTAATTTGTGGACATACTCTGTTCTCACACAAGAAGAGTTAAAAATGATTTATGCAAACTATTGCCTCCACAAGGGGGAGCATAAATTCCCACTTTTTAAGTGTGGGCTGCCCATGTGACTTTCATCCAAAGACTGCAATATAGAAAGGAGAGGCGGTAGTAACTTTACAGTGAGTAAGGAAGTCTAGTAAAGATTACCTTAAACAGGTGACCAAGGTCAAAATCAACAGTGATAAACCATGTTGACAGTATCCACCCCTGATGTGTGATTAAAATGGTACTTTATATTTGTTATCTTCCTCCCCAAGACCCAAAACCCCAGTCTAATCACGAGAAAAACATCAGCCAAATTCCAATACAGGAGTATCCTGCAAAATGCCTAACCAATGCTCCTCAATCTGTCAAGGTTGCCGAAAAAAGGAATGTCTGAGAAATTTTTGTAGTCAAGAAAAGCCTAAAAAGACATTACAAATAAATGTAATGTGGTATCCTGAAAGAGATCCTAGAGCAGCAAGAACATTAAATAAAAACTATGGAAAGCTGAGTAAAATATGGGCTTCAGTTAATAATAACGTGTCAATATTGGTTTGTTAATTCCAACAAATGTACCATACTAATATAAGATGTCAATAATTAGGGAAACTGGAAACATCATGTACTAACTTCTCAGTATTTTATAAATCTAAAAATGGTTTATTATACATAGAAGTTACAAAATAAAATCTACTTTAGAAAATAAATAAAATAGCATACAAGAAAGCATTATTAAAAAATAAAATGAATTCTGTTTATTGAACTTTTATCCAGAGATCTGGATAAGTTTATTAATTCTCTCAGATTATCTGTATATTCTTTTGAATTTTGTATGCAGACAATAAAGTCATTTGTGAATAATGACAGTTTCATCCTTCCCTCTTTGATCCATCTATCTTTATTTTTTCTTGTCTTGTTGCTATAACTAGCACCTTTATTACTACGTTAAGAAGAAGTGGTGATAGCAGACATTTTGTTTCCCTATAAGGCAGAATGTTTTCAACACTTCACCGCTAAGAATGATGTTTGCAGAAAGTAAATATTCTTTATTGGATTAGGGAAGTTCCCTTCTATTGCTGATTAGCTGAGATTTATTTTTTATCATAAATGTGTGTTAAATTTTACCAAATGCTTTTAGCTACATCTACTAATATGATTATATCATTTTCATCTCTGTGTTATTATTGTGGTAAATTGCGCTGTATAATATTTTTCAAATGTCAAAACAACATTGCATTACTTGAATTAAGTCTACTTGGTTGTTAAAGTATTACACTTTTTAAAAATCACTGGATTAAATTTTCTAAAGATATTGTTTACTATTTTTGGATCCGGGTTCATGAGAGAGGTTGACCTGTAATTTACCTTTCTTATATTATTTCTCAGGATTTGGTATCAAGATATTGCTGGCCTCATAAGATAAGATGTGAATTGTTTCATTTTTTCCTATTTTTTAAAAGTGCTTGTATAAGATTGATACTATCTTTTTCTTTAAATGTATGAAAGAATTGATCAGTGAAGACATCTAGGTCTAAAGATTTCTTTGTGGCAAGATTTAATGTGCAGATTCAATAGTATTAATATATCTAGGACTATTTATATTTTCTATTTCTTCTTGTGTCAGGTTGGGTATGTTGTGCATTTTGAGTAATTAACTTAACCCAAATCTTCAGTCTTATTGTCATTATAAAGTATCTCTATGTCTTCTGTGTTGTTTTGAATACCTGACGAACCTGTAACGTCTTTTTAATTCCTGGTATTGGTAATTTATGACTACTCTCTTTTTTTCTTAATCAAACTTGCTAAGAGTTTATCAGTTATATGCTTGTTCATTTTTTTAAAGATCCAGCTGCAGTTGTCATATGACATTCCCCAAATCTAGCTGAATGTCCGTAAGAAATATTTTCTTTTCCATATCTAACATCATGGAATTCCCACATATTCATATATGAAAGAACAATACAGTTTTTAAAGACACTAAAAATGGAACAAAATCAAATCAACAAAAGCTTTTCTAACACTGAGCACTTATATAGAGTATAATAGCAGGCATTACTGTAAGGAATAAAGCTGGACAGAATGCATATTTGAAACTAGCATGCTTTGATGCAGTAAAGGACGATATCTAGTAAAAATGTTTTCCTGCAGGTTGTCCAGTGGTCCCTCTGTTCTTCACTTGATATGAGATGGTCTGGCCAGGGAAATACAAAAATGAGTAAGTAGTCATCCTGTGAGACCAATCATTAAACATTAATGGAGGACAGTACAAATTTTCCTGAAAGGGCTCTAAGAGTAAAAAGTTTTCTAACTGGTCTATCTGTGTGGATGCTGGGAGTACTAGATTGAAATAGGTGACATCTTAAGCTTCCCTCTAGCTTGATTCATTCATGATACTGAGAATAGAATCTAACTTAAGATATTGAAACTCTTGGGCTAATTTGAACACATATATATTGGATTTCAGTAGTCAAATTGTCTTGAGAAATTCAAAATTCTGTTAACGGATGATTGCTCTGTTAGACAAGCATATCAAAATGCTCATTGAACACGCTTAGCAGGAACTGGAACTTTTAACATCTCTTGTATAACCATCACATATAAAGTATATATATTTATATATTTTAAGTCTCCATACGTCCTTCTGTTGAAAATAACAGAATAAGAATAGATATTTACTGATAAAACTGCCCATTGACTTCTTTGCCAGACAAATGCAGCTCATAAATTGACATATTTCAGTTCATTTGTATGTAGAGCATACTCCACATCACAATTACAACACAGACATCTTAACTTTAAATGAGACAAAACAAACAAAATTAGCGCTGATGGGAACCCACTGCCACTCCATTTGTGTTGGGTTTAACACTTTCTTTTACATATCCTTCCACATAAACAGTTTTATATTAGCCCCTGATATGATGTCTTCCAAAAATTCAATGTTGAGCTGTTTAAAAGCACTAATTAGCAGGTTTAACTCAGAAGGGAACACATTTATTAGAAAAATCCTGCAAGCCCAGAATACCCTTTGGGCCCTGCCATTTGTGTGTGAAATAACTCAATAAAAAAAAATATACTATATTGTTAATCACTAGACCTTCCAGGAATATAATCAATCACAGAAGAAATATAAACTGTACCTTTATAAACAAAAGAAGAAAAATGATAACTAACATTTAAGCTGAGCATGAAAATCATCACAATGAGCAGATGCATTTATAAAACTAAGCACACTTCATAATAATGATAAAAAATATTACAACTGTATACACAGCCAATTGACATATATGCATTGCATTCAATTTTAACACAGCTGGCAACACATTTATTAAATTAACACTTCATTTATTTCTTTCTATCACTTTCAACCATACTAAAGCCATATATATATATATATACATATACATATATACATACATACACATTAACTTTAACAGAAAATAACATAAATAATCTTCAAGTACTTTGCACTATTTTGAAAACTTAGAAATATATTTAATTTTTCAAAGGATTTCAGGAACACATTTTTCTATAATCTGGAATGTCCACATAACCTAATTATTTCTTTCTGAGTAACATTTAACATAGCTAGCTATTTATAACTTCGAGGAATGTTTTTCTTTTCTCCAACTTTCCACATACCTAGATCAGATAGTTCTAGTTAATATTTCTAGTACATGTAAACAATTATATCCTTGAGTGCTTTAAAAATTACACTAATTCCTACACCATTAAGGAAAGAAAATGTTTCTGGTTTTTTATGCATTATAAGTGGGAGATATTAATTTCTAGATGAAATTATGCATAAGCAAGGGAAAAGCTTTATACCGAGATAATGTTTAAACACAAAATGTTAAGTATCTCAGGAATTACTGATGATTAAAAATAAATGGGACAACACAACCTTATCGTATTTGGATTGTGGGCCCCTCTCTCATTTGTGGAATTTTCTACTCCCCAAAGCAAAAAGCATCTTTCTCTTCTAAAATTGTTTAGCTGTCAGGATAGATGGTTCGAACAGTAGCAAACACTCAAAACCAAAGAAATGGCATACTTTGGTAAATGTATTTACGCTATGTTATATAAATGAATTATAAAGAGTAGAGTCGCCTGGTTTTTATCGTTAATACTCTGTCATTTGCACAAACTGCCACAAAGCAATGTAATTTCTAAAGCAAATTTTGAAAACTTTAACGATATTAATTCATGCCAAGTTCTATGTATTATTTACTACTACAGCACTAATCATATTTTACTATTTTGAGTGAATAGTTTTTGAAAATTATGCTGAAATGATGAAATTGTCCCGTTTTAAGCAGAAATTTCCACACAATGGGTAATTTCAATTCTTTCCAGTTTTGCTCCACTATTAGAAACAGATTTAGCCAAAGACCTCACATATTTGCTATGAATATATTATAGTGTATTTTCTCCAAAGGAATAAAGCTGGCTAACTCTTAGGTTTGTTTTTTCCCTCAAGTCTTGCTTTAAATGGTGTTTTATGTTATAGACTAATGAGTGCACATCTTACAGTGCACTTAATGTGCTTAGCATATAGTATTTCACTAAGTACACTGAGCATTTCATTTTAGGGGGCTGCCATGACACTTGATGAGCAGTTTTACATAGGCTGGGAGTATGTTTACAGTTAGTCAAGCCTTTCAGAGATAGATTTTCTGTTTCTGGTGAATATGGAGCTATATACCCTTCACCATTTGTGACACGTGACACCATCTCTTGGTAAACCCATGTCTGCCACTACGATGTAATTGGGCTAAGAAAAAGAGACTATTTCCAGCTCTTTATAGCCTGCTATGTCAAATTATATGACCGTTGTATTAGTTTGCTAGGATTGCTATAGCAAAATACCTCAGACTGGGTAGCTTAAAACAGAAATCTATTGTCTCAAGGCTGCGGAGGTCAGAAGTCCAGAACCCAAGCGTCAGTAGGGCCTTGCTCCCTCGGCAGTCTCTAAGGTAGAATTCTTCTTTGCCTCTTCCTAAATTCTGGTGGTGGCCATCAATCTCTGGTGTTCCTTGGGTTGCAACTGCATCACTCCAATCTCTCCCTCTGGAATTACATGATGATTTCCCCTGTGTGTTTTCACATCATCTTATAAGGACATTGGGCGTATTGAATTAAAAGGCCACTCTACTCCAGTATGAACTCATCTTCATTACTTGCATCTGCAACAACCCTATTTCCAAATAAAGTCACATTCTGAGGTACCGTGGGGGAGGACTTCACTATATCTTTTCGGGGGACACCACAGTAACCATTAACCAACATCAGATGTAAATCTAAACTGTTATGCCCAAGCTTAGAGTGCTGGTCAGGATCTTTCTCTAGATCACCTCCTCTCTTCTTGGAGGAGCTCTATTCCTTGAAGATGGCAACATAGAGCGAGGCACTTTTCTCCTTTAGACATCAATGAGGAGGAAGAAGAAAGAGTAAAGTGAAGAGGTGAGGGTTGTAAGAATCACTCATGGACCACTGTATGTCTACAGATATCTCATCTATAATGAATATCTTTTTGGAGGAATTAAGATGTACTGTCAGACAGAAAAAGTAAACAAAGAAACTTCCTCTCTCTTGCCTCTGTTAAAGACTTTTATTCTAAAAATTTCCTTTGGAGAATTCCTCCCTCAGTCTACTAGGAGTGACCTGCTTTCCATCATTCTATCCTGTGGCGGTTTCTCATCCCCAGAGTCATTGACATCCTCCAGTTCACGAATGGAAAAACTGCCCTTTTAAAAACAACAAAAAACAGGGAAGAAAGGGTTCAAAAACAATGTGGGGGGAGTAGATTTGCACTACCTCCCACTTCAGCCTTTGTCTTCAAAGTCCTTTCTGCAGAGTATTAAATGGTGTTTGGCTCTTTTCCTTTTTTGTTTTTCTCTTTTTGGAGGGGAGGAGAAGTCAATGAGATTTTTGAAAAGGCTCAGAACATAGAGGTCACTTTTGAACAAATGACATGTAAAGCAAGATAAATTTACATTTTTCAGGCCTCATGGAAACAAGGCCAGCTTTGTCTGGGATTCACTGAGAAGTCACTGAAGGTAAGCATCGGCTGCCCACTAGTCATGATGGAGTGAAACCGAGAGAAACATGAGCCGAAGAGAGTTTATATGTAACCATAGGTTGATCATCTTCAACTCCCCACAAAGGCCTTTCATTTCCATTTGGAATGAGCATACGATAACCTAGACAGACCAGCCCCTCAGTCACCAAGCAAAACGCCGACTCGACATTCGCCTAATTATCTTTTCTCATCATCAGTCATTTCTTGAAGTCTTGGCTTCATTCAGATGCCACGTATTTCCGAAATTAATCATGTCATTGAAAGCGGCATCTTTTCATGTAAATGGACTTTATTATCTGGATCAGAAAGCCCCCCCTTTGAGCAGTGAGAGCCCATTTGTAGAGAAAGTGTCTGAAATCTGACATGCTGCCTTCCCAAGAAGGATTCTTCGTGCTGACCTCCCAGCAAGCACGAAGCATTCGTCACAGGGAGCTTGGGAGTGCGTGTGTATGTGTATGCGTGTGTGCGTGTGTGTGTGCGTGTGCAGCTGAGAGACTTGGGCAGGCAAGATGCTAATTTGCCCCATTGTTTCAGGGTGACTGCCTGTCCAGTATTTAGGAACAAAGCCTTTTTGCATAAGCCCTTCGTACAATTATTTTATGTTTACTTCGGGGGCCATCATCCTATCATTATTGCAGCTATATTAGGGGATGCCGGAGCATCTTTGTCTCCTGGTAAGGCTTCGCTTATAAAGTTTAGCCGGATAACCAGGACACTCCTCTTTCATTTAATGGCATTTTACAAATATTTGAGGACCTGAACTAGATCAACACGTGGCTTTGCTCAGTCTCTCTGAATTCAGAAATGAGAGGAGGAAAATGCTTTGAAGAGCTTGATGAAGCATCATCAAATTCAGTTTTTAGGTGTACAACTTTTGGTCCATAAAGGATTAGTAAATGAGGACTGGAAAGCAAGAAATTCCCACTTGTGGAAGGATCACCAACACTGTGGTGGGGCCTCTAAAATCTGAATACTCAGATTCACAGCACAGGGTGGGATGTTATCTAATTGGCAAGCAGGGGTGTCTCATGATGAACCAACTCCAAAAACCACTTCCAGTGGAAAAGTACCCCCTCCTGCATTTAGAGTGACACAGAGAGAAAGTTCTTTCTACATCTCAGACTCACTTTTCTTTTGTTCTGTGCTTTAACAACTGGGTGTGAATGATGGGGTATTTTTCCTCTGGGAGGAGTACAGAAGAGTAATATTAATTACCTGTATCCCTCCCTCCTATGTGGAAATAAAATTAGTGTTGTGACATAAACTGACAAAAACCAGGAAATTAAAAGTTAAGGCTGAGACTCCTTCATGATGTTTTTCCTTTTTTGGTCATTGTCAAATGAATATAGTGAGGATAATTTGCCAGAGGAAAGATCTAATCATGGAGTTCATCAAGAAAGAGAAAAAAAATATTTTGAAAATCTTTTTCGTTCTCTTCAACGCCAACTGAGAGCCGGTTTTAAATGTACCTCACTTTTTCTTATCCACTTCATTTTTCTAAATCTGAAGACTTTCGTAAACAAAAGAAAATCCTCCTCCTCATAGTCTTCAAAAAGGCTGAGTAATTTTTCAGATTCAAGAGAACCAAGAATGTCCTAAATCAGAATGAGTAGAGAGCGCAGATTGTCTGGAATTTGGAAATACAGTTTTGGAGTGTTCCATTAACATCCCAAGTCCTATAGGAAGAACAAATATAAAAATCAACTTTTGAGAGGCTGTATTTAAGAAAGACCTCAATTCTTCCATTCTTTTGTAGTGTTTGAAGATTAGCCAAAAGGAAGAAAAGGGAGTGTAAATTCAAGGAATGAAGCTCCAGGCTGAAGGCCAGAAACTGAACATTCATCTTCCCCCCTTTGCTGAGAAGAATATTTCTGGGGAAAAAGTTCCATGAGGGATTTGTACTTCTACGGGCTTTCCTGAACTCCTAAAAAATGATTATGAACTTTACCTTCCTCTTTGCAACCACCTTCAGTCATGTTAATCTTGGACTTCTTAACCCTTTTGGGTTCACTGTTACAAACACAAATGTCTTATTCCGGACCTTAGGAATGCCCTGTGTTGGCATCCTTTATATTCAGATATCTCATTTCCACTCTATCTCACTTTGCAACAATGCCACCACCTCCTGGGCCGTTTGTGATTTCCATAGCTATTTGCACATATCATTTCAGGAAGTTGTTAAATTTCATACAGAACTGTTAAACATAATAACTAGATTATAAACTTCTTGAAGGCAGGTTTCTCAAATACAATGACAAGTCTTGCAAAATCAAAAGATAGACCACATGGTCTGACAAAGGATACCTTTCTGATGTATGAATTTATCCGTATGAAAAAAGTCCAGTGTGAAATATTTGAAATTGGCATTATTCAACAAACTTCAAGACATGTAATCTGTGTTTGTTCACATTATGTAATATTAAACCCAGTAATACTAACAAAGATGCTTAACAAATGTCTATTAAAATGAACAGCAACCATCAATGGGAGATCACATGAGATGTCCACAAAGGACCATCCTTTTCCACTAACCAATGGGTTTTATCTATTTATTAGGACAACATGAACTGAAAAACTTACCTTTGCTCCCCTGACCATACTGATGTAGATAAACAGTGAGGGATCAGTCAGGTCTTAATCCCTAGCAAGTGGGGAATTAAGTATTCCTTTTGAGTTTTCGTCTATTTGTTAGGCTCAAACCAAAGACTGATGAGCTATGTAGTTTGTGTTTTTATGGAATGGGCAGACCTAAGAAGTGTAGGAGATGGCAATGTCCTGGATAGACAGATGTAGGAGGGCCTATAATGGGCACAAATAATCTAAAGGTAATCACTAAGGGGATGCTGTCTCGCTGTCTAGCTGTCTAGCTGTCTGCTAGGAAATCAAGAAGACAGGGAGCAAAGCAGAGTTTTGCTTTGATAGCGGTTAAATTAGTTGTTAGTGATACCAAAATTGTTCTGATTTGAAGTCCTGTTCCTGGACTGTTTTTTTAGGGGGGAGGCGTCTGCAAACACCAGGGTCATCTCTCTCTCTCTCTGCTGCTTTGGAAAAGTAGACTTTTTTTTCCTGCCAAGTGAAGTCTAGACATTAGAAATTGGGGCTGCAGATCCCACCCATGGTGCCTGGGACTTGAGGTTCCTTCTGTGCCATAATCCTTGTCTTTGAAGAAAGTGCAGAGGATGGAATTACAAAAACCCTCAGCTAAATGTCATCAAGGAATGTGATAGTTCAGAGCTGAAAGCCTATTTCATCACTTTGGGCCCCTATTTCTAATCTGTGAAGATCTCCAACTCTTTCGTTTTCAAAATAGAAGAACCCTGACTTCTTATTCTTTAGAAAGGCAACAATATTCCTACAGTATTTGGCAAGCTGCAAGAATCACCCTGGAAAGAGTTTCTAAGATGACTCTAAGATTGAAGTGAACGGCATCTGTCTTGCCTCTCCATCATCCTCAAACCGCTGGGTCTGTAGGTTCGTTATCCATCTTAATTTCAAGTGAAAGACAATCTCAGACCCTGGGAAGAGAACTTGGTTGCTTTGCTTCTTTCCTAGAATGGAGTAGCCAAAGCCGTCCCCAAAACAATTTCACCATTCATCCCATTAGCTCCCCAAATCTCTTCAAGTTTCAGCCCTGATTGTTACATGTGTGAAATGAAATAGTTTGTCTACCTGTGAATAAATATTCCACATATGACAGCACACCTATGTAAAGACAATGGGCCTCTGTGAAATATTTCCTATCAGGGAAAATTGCAATATGCATCTTTTTATGGCTTAATATCCCATATTTTCTATTGCACATTTTCTCAAGAAGAACTACAGAGGAAAATCACGTAATTTAGTTATTAGTATATTCTAGCCTTATGGTAGTATACGTTGCTTTACATGATCCATATGCTGCTAAAATATATATATAAATCCTTCCCATTTTTTAATTTTTGGTAAACTCGATCTTGATTTTACATTGAGTTATACTGAATTTCAGAAATTGTAGCTCTTAATTCTGAATAATATTTCTTTGTTACAGTTACCAAATAATTCAGGGTTAATTCAAGGTATTTAATTCATCGAAGATTTAAGTGTCTAATATGTACACAGTATTGTGCTGGAGAATTAGACAAGTGCTGGCCTTGAGGAATATATGCTCCAGAGGTAGACCTATAAAATCACACACACACACACGTATTTTTCATAAAAACTGTATTTCTTCGTAAGAGCAGCCTAGCACAGTGGTTAAGAGTGTGGTTCCAGAGCCAAACTACCTGTGTTTTGTCACCAACTAGTTCTGTGAGACCTCGGGCAAAGTTCTCTAACAACATCTCTGTGTCCCTCAGTTGCCTCAAATATATAATGGAGATAATAATAGAACTTAGTCAAGGGGACTCCATGAGAATTACATTCCAAGAGAACAGTGGCTGGGACCTAATGTACATTGAGTAAACATTAGCTAATATTGTTTCCTTGTCTGCAAATAGGAATCATAATAGTACTTTCTCTAAAGGGTGGTTGGGAGCATTAAATGACTTAAGGCATTTAAAGCTTTTAGATGCTGTCATTCTCATAAGCGGCATCAGAGACGTATTATCAAAGTGCTGTAAGGAAGGCTGGGGTGCGGGGTGCTAATTTAGATCTAGGGTACTGGCAATGGCATCAAAAGGAAGTGAATCCCAGACTGGCTCTAAAGGATGAGCAGGATTTTGGTAGGCAAAGATGGAGGAGGGCTTTTCTGAAAAGACAAATAATAACAGCTTGAGCAAAGGTCCTGAAAGAGAATAATGTGTTTGGGGCCAGAGTGTAAGGGATGGATGTGGAGGGCCGTGGGTGAATGCATAGGAGAGATGACGGAAAGTTAGTGTGTAGAAGTGTATTTAGGTCATGTTATTGGAGCTCTCAGTACCCTCCATAAATGCATAAATAAACAAACAAGTAAATAAATGGGCTTCAGCCTGTAAACATTTTGAAGACAGTAGAGTTGGGTTTTTTTAAGGAAAAGAATTACATGATCGAATCCATTTTATAGAACGCCAACAGCAACATGGAAAGGAAATCAGAGAGAAAAGAGTGTGGAAGCAGGAAGCCGAGCTACAGCAGTAGTGTGGTTAAAAGATTAATTAATAACAAATGACAGAGAAATAATAAAGCGATTCAGAGGGAACCTATAGATCCACAAAGCATAATGTTAGGACTTTATTTGGAGTCTCACTGAATAAAACTTTAAAAAACATTTATGACATTTATAAGACCTGTAAATATGAACACCAACTAGTATTTGATGAATTAAGAAGTTAATGCTATTTTTAGGGATGAGTATAGTATTATGGTTATATGTTTTAAAAGAGAGTCCTTATCTTGTAGAAAAACATACTGAAATATTTATGGATAAAATTACATGATGCCTGAGATTTGCTTCAAAAGTGGCTTGGGATACAGCTATAGAGCAGGATTGACCGGGGAGGAGGAACGGGTACCTGGGGTTTGTCAGACTCTTCTGTCTAACTCTGTGAATGTCTAAATTCTCTATAATAAAAAATTTTTAAAAAGAAACAGAGAGTGTACCTTCTCAATGGGAACGGAAAAGAGAACATGGATTTCAGAGCCATGGCACAGGTGGAAATCAAAGATGCTGGCAGTCATTTGGAAGAAGAGATGGAGAGACGGGATTCAAATTTCATCGCAGATTTCTAGCTTCAGTGACTGGAAGGATGATAATGACCATGACCAAGAACATAGTAATGTGATCTCACTTCTGAAGGTTCTTTACAGTTTGCAGGATACTCTTGAGTTTGCTATTTTATTTAATCCTCAGAACAGCTCTGTGAGATAATACCTTCATTTGCTGGTAAAGAAACTGAACCTTGTGAATTTAAGAAGTTCAAACAGGGAGGCAGGTTTTAGGGAACAAGACAGTGAATGAGGCAAGACCACATTGTGACTTTCATGGGCCTAAAGGCACTTTTAATTGCGTGGGCCACCTTTTCTATAAAGAAACATTAAATTATATTTTATGACTATGTTGGTATAAAGAATATACCAACATTATATATTAAAACATTTTCTTTGACCTAAAAGTGCACTTTTTGTTCTAATTTTTAAAGAACTTAAGACATTTTTGTGGCCCCTAAAGGTATTGTGGGCTCTTGGCACTGCAGGTAATTGATAAGTTGGCCCTGAATGGAAGGTGAAGGACCTCAGAAATCTCTTCATGGGAAAACTGAACGTTTTCTGGAGTCATCTCCACAAATGGCCCGTAACCTGACAGCAAAACCTCAGACAAACTCGAGGAGCTGTCTTTTTAAAGGTATCATTATTGACGGCTTTGAAGAGATATATCGCTTTGTGATGTCAAAAATCCCCTAAGAATATTTGTAAGTGTAATTTTCTTGACTACAGAATAATTATTTTTATTCAATAGCTTACAGCTTTAAATGTTGGATGTCAAGACGACTTTTTTTTTTTTTTTTTGCATTTAAGTGGTAACTTCTGTACCAATCTCTTTGTATGCCTTCCAAGCCACCCAGACACACACAGGACATCCCATGAGGGAAACAGAGAAATAGAAGAAACATAAAAATAGAAGAAACATCAGAAAAACTTTGATGTTTATTCCCTGGCAAGTTAATGTTGGGGTACTGACTTCCAGTGCAGAGTCTAATTGGCATTACTAAAATCACATTCAGAAAATTCCTGAATACCATTCATAGCCAATCCTCTCTTTGAAGATTTTCCTCTCTTAGTACTACCGCAGAGGAAAGACCAAGAAAGAGTAAAGAGGAGGAGCACACACTGTAGTTCAGCCGTGTGTGACTTCTATAGCAGTTATCTTCTGGAAAACAATCTTCTTTGCTAAGTTAAATCATTGCATCATCAAATCAGTTACTCATCAAGCAGGACTACAGATTTTATTTTGTTTAGGTAAAATTTAGTGGCTTGACCCAACTCAATGCGAGCCATGCTTTCTACATGAAAAGTTTAGTATTACCGTAGATTATCTTTTCCTGAGGGAACTATTTATTCCTCTCCTTGTGATAGCTCTCATGACTATAAGCCACTCTCGACCTTTCACCACTCCCCAAACATACACACACAGACATACACTCACCCTCCCTCTCCACCAATTTCTTTTTTACTTATTCAAAAGAAATTGCTTCAAACATCAAGACAATTCTTGCATATTTAACCAGAATGAGGAGATCCCATTGACTGTTTCCGGCTTGACAGTTTCAAATGTCAAGTTCTGTTACTCAGTAGGAGATAAGATTTGTTATTTTGCTTTTATTACAGTTATTTTTCTTTCACAGATAAAATGATTTCTCCAGTTATTAGCGCATACAAGGTGAGCAGCACACCTGGCCCTCCACCCTTTACGTTCACCGCGTACCATACTTTGCAGCATGATGCACCCAGCGAATCAGCCATCAGTTTCCTCAACCCCAAGACAACTGAAGTCGACTCACAAATCTTCCTGCCTAGAGTGGCAAAAAATCCAGATCTTGTTCTCCAGGAGCTGCGGCTCAGGGACTGAGGGCAAAGAGAGCAGGCCTGGCTCACACTGAAAGTGGCTTTCCAAGAATATGCTGACGTTTCTGGAAGGTCAGAATGAGGAAAATCTAAGGTGAAAAAACCATGAACATATTTAGTTTATAATTTGTAGGTTTTCATATCTTTACTTTGCTATATGTAGAAATGGATTCAACCTGAGCAGCTTGAAACACCAAAATGAAAAATGGGGGAGGGGTGGCTAGTGAGACTAACATGAACAGAATATATTAATGTACACCCACACAGCAAAAAAAAATTCCAGAAACTATTGCCTATATTGGGAAGTGAAAATTTATAAAAGAGAGGCAGACGTAAAAGAAGAAATTGTTTATTTGTTTGTTTGCCTTTATAAAACCCATTTGGGAGAAACATCCATATATATACATCAGCTATCTGGCTTGTCCCAGTTACACTGATGTTAGAGATGTCCTTTGTTAGAAATTAATGTGTGTAATAAAGTTTTACATTTTTCATATGTTTTGAAGAATATGAGCTATATTTCTTTTGACTGCATAATTACTTTTTGTACACAAGAAAAATGAGGTGCTTAGCCCTAAGTAAATAACCTCAAAACAAAACAAGAATAATAGTTACATTCTTTTCATCTTCTAGGCTGTATACAATAAATATTTCCAGAAACTTTTTAAGTTACGTTATTGTGACTTTTTGAAAAAAAAAAAAACAAATTTTTATTGAATCAGAACTAAGTTCAGACAAAAATATGCCCCACCCCCATATTAATATGTTACTCTGTTTGTTGAGACTATAGACTAATTACAGCTACCAGCTTTTTTCCTAGTTTATATTAATTTCCCAAGGATTTTCCCTTTATACCCCAAAGACATCTTTTACTCAGAATAAACCTTTTGGGAAATAATACGGCAGAGTTAAGGCATTTTAAGTAATTTATTTTTCTGGATAGGTACTTTCAATAACTCCTAAATTCTTGAAGAGGAAAATGTTATCAACAAAATTATATGTTATATTGATTATGATTCCTCTTATTTGCGTGAACTGCATCCTGAAGGTCAAGTATTCAGCGTCTACACAAGAGGACTATTTTCTTTTTTTAGATAAAGGAAATTAGCTCTATCATTCACACCTTGAGGAACCTACTTGGGTCTTTAACAATATTTACGTGGAGACTGTAAAATCTCGTATTGGAGAGGGAGGGAGACAATGCTCCAAAGGCCAGGAGACTTACTAAGTGACTCCTAACCCTTTTTGGTAGCTGGACCCACTCTAATTACCAGTTCATCAGTTCTTTTCTTTTCTCTCTCCAGTAGCACTTATTGTGACTTTTTTTTTTAAATGTATTATTGAATTCTGTAAAGACATTCTAAGTTTTGCCAAGCTCGGGTAAACCAGGAAAATACTGATATTTTCTGTTGTTCATCACGGATTCTATATAAATAAAACATTAACACCATATATTTTCCCTTCATCTTGAGTAATTATGACCATCACTCAGGTTTTGCCTTAAAAATGGTTATGAAAATAAAACCATAATTTCTTTCCTCTCTCTCTTTGGTTCCTAGATAAAAATCTGTGTGTATATGGGAATGCCTGGGTGTGTAAACTTATAGAATAAGAAAGCAGAGGCCATATTCCATATATTAATAGTAGTTATCTCTGTACATTAGAATTCTCAGTGATCTTATTTTTTTTATAGTTTCCTGTGATTTAAATTTTTTCTATGATTTTTAAATGTTGGTTCTAACTTTCTAATAAAATTTGTGAAATGAGTTAAAGGGAGGTTTTAAATCTCCTTGTAAAATAGAAAATTTTACCTTTCTTCTAGAAATTGTATCTGCATTGGGGACAGTGGGAAGAGATGAGGCGATCTGGTAAGAGTAAAAAAGTAAAGATAAAAGATCAGTAGGAATCTGTAGCAGGCAGTAATCTGCTTTAGAAAAGATGGAAGAGAGAAAGTCGATATACATAATCAGAAGAAGATTAATGTGAACATATTGAGAGAAAGGCTAGTGTAAAGAATGATGGTGAGTATACTTCATTAGTTCAGGAGATTTGCTTGTTTGCTCATTTATTTGTTTGTTTGAAGAACCTGCCTATAGAGAATTATAGCACAATACCAGCAGCGAACATCAAGGGAAGTATGGAGACTAAAGAGAGAGATGATGTTACTTCAAATTTCCAAGTACTGTGAGTTTCTAAGACAAGCGTCGCTCTCTGGAGCGATGGACGAAAAGCCTTAAAATTAACTGTTACTCCCAGAAAACATCGTCCATATGACTGTGTCTTGGAACACAACCTCTCCGATTCAGAAAGAGAGAGAGAGGGAGGGACTGACTCAGTCCCTTTTCTTTGTTAGTCAGCATCTACCATTGACACAGAAACTTCTGATCAATTTAGTGGGTTGTTGGGGTCAATAGGCCATGTTTTGTTCCATCTTCCTTTGCTAAAACTCATCGCTGGGGATGGGGATCCTGGTTCTTAGACTCTAAATTTTGCTAGGACGTCTCACACAACATTCCTGTCCACATGTTCTCACACACTCATTTTTAGATGTTGGTTTAAAAGTCTTCAGTGGCTTCCAGTTAGCACCAGACTATTCCCAGGATCCCCACCTTCTCTCTGCCTTTACAGCTCTCATCACTCCCAGCAGAAACCCCTCAGCATTCAAACCACCTTTCTTTGTATTCAGTACCAGTTTCTCATGGTCTACAAATACCCTAACTCATTTCTGTCTTTTCAATTTTTCCCGTCTTACCAGAAATACATTTTCTAGATTCATCCGCTACCTATTGTTAAAGATTACATTGAAGACCCCAAAAATTGCACACCACACTGAACAAACCCTTCCTCAAACTTTTGCAGACTTGTGGTTAAACTCCATATATCCACCTCACTATATCCAAGCTTTTATTGCACACTTTTCATCTCTCTTTCTAGATCTGGATCCAGTCTCTTGGAAGATAAGCATCACCAGGACAGAGAAAGAATGTGGATGCTCCTACACAGAGACGTTATATGAATTACTTGTAGGTCTTCCTGCTCCCCTCTCATCCTGCAGCCATGTAAGAGAACTAGAACATTGTTCCAGAAGTGTGGCGTAAGCGCTCACATCTGGCTGACCTGTCCTTCCAGACTTCAGTTCTGCAAGCCTGGAGCTTTTCAGAGGAATTAAGCTCAAACTCTCCACAAAAAGGTTCTCTACTTCTTCTGTCCTCTTCCCCCCTCCTGTCCCCTCCCTCAGGTCCCTCTACCCTGTACCAATTGAGACTTGGATCAGTTTAACTAGATGGGTTCCTGTAGGTCCTGGAGTAATTAAAAAATAAAAGCAATACTGCTATTCCTCCTCATAATGAAGGTACTCTTCTTTTCTTTTAGTAAGAAAAAACAAGTTTCACACTTTGGGTTTGTTTACTGGATAGAATCCAAAGATATAGCTGTAAGACAGAGGACGGAGTTTTAAATGATGACTTGTCTGTTTATAGATGAGTAATTGGACTTGCTGCTCTGCCGCTGTGGGATGGTGGTTTGAAGGTCTGATATTTATTTACACAATTCACTGAATGTAACAGATTTTGAAATATAGCTTATAAATATTTAGAAAATATTGTTTCTAAGTATCTGCAGCTTCTTTACAGTGTATCGGGCTATTTATTTTGAAACAGCATCTCTTTTTATTGAGAGGTAAGGTAGATAGCTGAGCAGAGAGGCATGCAGCATGGAACATAATTAATATCGTGGGGGAGAAAGAAAGGGAGATGGCTGTTAGATGGCTGACAATCAGTCCTCCCCCACAGGGAAGGCTATCTGAATATGCAGATGAGGATGTTGGCCCTAGATGTGCATTTGAACTTTCTACATTATGTTGCCTCAATTTTATGATGTTTTAGTGGAAGAGGCACTTGTCCAGGACCAGTGGGCCCTGCAAATAAAAACATTGAAGGCTTGGTGATAGATTCCAAAAGCGGCCACGAAGTTTTCCTTTGCCTAGATCTATATTCTTTCTTTCTCTCTCTCTCTCTCTCTCTTTTTTTTTTTTTTGGTGAGGAAGATTAGCCCTGAGCTAATATCATCTGTTGCCAATCTTCCTCTTTTTGCTTGAGGAAGATTGTCCCAGAGTTAACCCTCTGCCAATCTTCCTCTATTTTGTATGTGGGACACTGTCACAGTGTGACTTGATGAGTGACGTGTAGGTCTACACTCTGGATCTGAACCTGTGAACTCTGGGCCACCAAAATGGAGCATGTGAACTTAACCACTACACCATTGAGCCAGCCCCAAGATGCATATTCTTGAAAGCAGGCTTTGCAATTCCATCCTTTTAGAGATGGAGTCTATTTCTTCATCCCTTGATTCTGGGCTTCCATGACATCATGCTTTCACCAATATATTGCAGCAATGGTCCATTGTACCAGCCTTGAACATATGCCGCAAAAGGCTATCCACCTTCTGCTCTCACTCTTGAAACCCTGAGCATCTGCCATGCGAGTAGCCTGGGCTGTCTTGCTAGATAATGAGACACATGCCTAGTCATTCCCATCACCGCAGGTGACAGCCAGCCAACCCTCAGAAGTAGAGCCGCCTAACTGACTGGAAGCTGACCACAGATGCATGAGTGAGCCCAGCCAAGACCAAAAAAGCCACCCAGCTGGAAGCCCAGCCCAAACTGAGACACACAAAATCGTAAGCTAAATAAATAATTAGTATTTGGAGCCACTAAGTTTTGAGGTGATTATTCCATCAGCAAAAGCTAATGGACACAGGGTTATGTTAACAGTGGGTCGTGACCAACGACCAATGTCTTGGTCATATGACCATATAGCAACGTCATTTCTACATGAAACAAGCAAGTCCTTTATTCAACTTAAGTTGATTTGAGCATTTAATCTAATTCAGGTACTGTTTGTTCAAGGTGCTAGGAGTACAATAATGAACAAGAGAGACCAAGTTCCCTCCCTCCCTGAGCTTATATTTTAGTGACTCGTAGAGATAATAACAAATAAACAAGTAAACATATAATGCCGTGTGCAACAGCAAAAAGTGATATAAAATAAAAATAAAGCCAAGAAAGGGAACAGGAAGTAACGGGGGAGGCTATATTTCATAGGGTAGTCAGAGACAGCCTCGCTGAAAAGGAGATTTGAGCAGAAAATAAAATACAGGAGTACACCATACAGAAATCTAGGGAAATAATGCTAACTGTTTGTTGGGATATTTTAAATTAAAATTACATTCCAGTGACTCTCATGACGATCTCAGTCCTGGATTCCCTTTGTGTCTTTTTGAAGTGATTTACTGATTTCGTCTAGCACTCATACCTATGTCATTATCAAATGTCCACATTCTAGATTGAATGGCTAGTCACATAAATTGTGAAAAATATTTCTGGTAGGTTGAAGAATTTTCCAATGTTGAACTGTTAATGGTATGCAAAATCATATTTCCATGATTATACAAATGTATTCCTCTTATGAAATAGAAGTTACTTCTCCAGTAATCTTTTATTAGGTTTTTTAAAACGCAGGTAATTCAGTCTCTCTTCCTTTAATCCCTCAGACATATCTCTAAAGTAAAGCAGGGTTTTTGTTGTTACTGTTGTTTTGTTTGCTTGTTTTGATAAAGGGTATTCTGTAGGTTGCCGGAAATGCTGTGCAATTGTTTTGTTGTCCATGGTGAAAAAGGAATTCAGCGAGACATAGACACAAAACTTGAATATTTATGTTCTGTGTTTGATTATTAAAAAACAGTACTGAGAGCCAGCCCTGATGGCCTAGTGGTTAAAGTTCTGTGCTTCCTGCTTCACAGCCCAAGTTCACTTCCCAGTCGCGGAACCACACCGCCTGTCTGTCAGCTGCCGTGCTGTGGCAGTGGCTCACATAGAAGAACTAGAAGAACTTGCAACTAGGATATACAACCGTGCACTGGGGCTTTGGGGAGGGAAACAAAACAAACAAGTGAACAACATTGACCCTTTTAATTTATATGTAGAATTCTAAAAGCATCTGGTAAATCCA